>NC_090646.1:223015179-223268919 GCF_040937935.1 Hyperolius riggenbachi
CCCAAGACAAGAGACAAAATACGATAATATGGTATGCGCAGTAGAGAATCACTTGTCTACTGGAAATCAGTAAGGGGCGGGAAACTTGAGCTCGTAAACACAGTATCTCTGTTTTTTGGAGAATACTACCTTAGTTGCAGAATCCACTGGAGCTCCTCTTTCCAGCAATTCATTGACAAGATAGAGATGTCCCTCTTTGGCAGCAAGATGCAAAGCATTGAGTCCATTCTGAAATGAAATATAGCACAAAACATTATGAGACATGTATTTACTAAAAATGCATGTGCTTTGCAATCCACCACTTTCAGTCTCAATATGAACACATAAGTCTATTCAGAGGAAGTAACCCACCACTCCAAAACCAAACAATGCAAATGTGGTCCTACTGCCCCACATTCAGTGCTTACTGGACTGGTTGGGCGAGACTACACCACTAGGTACTAAGGTACTGCTCCCATTGGTGTAAAGTTCCCCGTTAAGCACACCTATAATTTGGATGCCCAAGTGCCCATAAGTGTTGAACCCAGAATGCTTGAATGGGGATGGACACCCCATGGCTTGGAAAAATGAACTATTTTAATCCTACAAGTTGGCTCTACTTCAAGTTTGAAATAGGTCCAGTAAGCACCTATTAGTACCGCTACTTGTCATATAGATACAGAAGGCAGATTTGGAGTGGAAGGCTAAGTTCACAGTGGGACGTTAAAGTCGCGCGTTAAAACAGCATTTAACGCAGAATAACTAACTGCAATGAAAAATCAATGCCCTGTTCACAGTGCACACGTTGCATTGGTGTCTAACGCTGCACGTTAAGTAAAAGTACTGCATGCAGTGCGCTATACACGTTATTAGCTGCGTTGGACTGTTTGCACATGCTCAGTAATGACTTGGAAGCATACTTTTCATTGCCTGTATTTTTTACTGTATCTGCTGTTTGCGACGGTAACGCTGCGTTGCCACTTTTTGGGCGCGTTGCGTTGTAAGCTTGCGGTGCGACTTTAACGTGGCATCAAAACGCAACGTCCCACTGTGAATCTAGCCTGAATGTGGCAGTTCAGATGTTGAAACTCCTGATAAAAGATGCAACATGTAACAGATAAGTAAAGGCACAACAATATTTTCTATGCAGGGTTCAACAAATCTAATAATGTAACAACTGTTTCTAAACATAAGAAACCATGCAATGTGTAAAATATGCAGTAAGAGGTAAAGTATTTGTACTCTACACAGTTATAAATGAATGATGAAAATGGATTTTAAGGCCCATTCACACTAGGGCAATTAGCAGCAGTTTACAGCTAATAGCTGAATCACTGGCGAGCGCTAGTGCAATGTAAACTATATGGCAGTGAGCTCACTGCCGGGATCACCAGCGATTCATGATTAGCGCTACATGCAGCATTTTTCTGTGGTTTTAGAGCAATTGCGATTGCAATGTATTTCAATTGCGATTGCTCAAAAAAACGCAAAAATGTACAGTAAAAAATACGTGATTATTGTGTAAAAAAAAAACAGCTGCAAAATGCTAGTGATAATCTCTAGCATTTTGTGATTGTAAGTGTGAACAGGGTGTCATTGGTAGAAAGATTTTGCTATTAATAAATTCTTGATAATGCTTTGAAAAATATTGCGATTGCTACAAATACTGAGATGCTATGCTTAAACAAGCAATTCAAGAAAAGCCTAAAACAAGTTCATTAATGCAACTGCAAGCTCTAAACATTTTAGAAGAAACTGGAAGTACTTTTAGTGCCATTATTCAGTCAGTGATCTTCTGTCTGCCCCCGGAGGTTTAAAATAGCCCTTTAATGAATAGACAATTTTAGCAACTGCAGTAAATTTCACATGATTTCTCTCCTTGAGCACAAAAAGTTTAAGTGTAAACTGACAAGTCTTAAAAAAAATCCATGAATGACTTGCTGATCATGACACCTGACTTGAAATATTAACTACTCAAATGGAACTCATATTATGCATGCATTTATAGTTTGAAATTGTGCATATTAGACTTCATGTTGCCTCTAAATCTTTTAGATCAGATGCAAGCTTGCTAAAATCTCAATTGTTTTCCATCTTTCATCAAATGCAAGGAGCTGGACGTCCAATGGGCCATTCACAATTCAGGGCGTTTGTTCGCATTTCCGTTTTTGCGTTACATTTTTTCTGCATACGGGAAATATTTCAAAATAAATGTATTTTAACATTATGCATTAAAAGGCACACAAACACATTTCAAAAACTCAAAATCACACTTGAAAAATGCATGCCAAACCTTTGCACAGTTCAAGTGTGCACTCAGCCTGAGACCTCTGTGTATATTAACATTTTATCAGTGAGGGTATTTTATTAAATACAATAATGTGTCAAGTGATTACAGCTTACTACCACAGCACAGTCTTGTCTTGACAGTGCCTTCTAGTGGAGCTTCATGTATATTGTTTCTTTAACCAGTTCACCCCCAAGGGTTTTTACTCTAACGGACCAGAGCAATTTTCACTTGTCAGTGCTCTTATCTTTTATTCCCTAATAACTTTATTACTACTTATCACAAGAAAATGATCTATACCTCGTTTTTTTCACCACCAATTAGGCTTTCTGTGGGTAGTACATTTTGCTAAGAATTTTTTGTATCCTAAATGCGTTTTAATGGGAAAAAAACAAAAAAATGAAAAAAAATTATTATTTCTCCGTTTTTAGCCATTATAGTTTTAAACATTTAAACATTCTCGTGTGGTTAAAACAAACACATTTTATTTGCCCAGTTGTCCCGATTATTAAACCGTTTAAATTATGTCCCTATCACAATGTATGGCGACAATATATTATGTTGAAATATAGGTGTTATTTTTCTGTTTTGTTTTTTTTGTTCTGGCCATAATTACAAGCCCCTATATAATAAATTAAAATTAATTTTCCCCCATAAAATATAGATTAAAAAAAGCTGAGTCCCTAATGCAACTATTTATTTATTTATTTTAAGCTGATTTTTATTTACAAGTGTTTTTTTTGGGGGGGGGGGGGGGGAGGGGGGGGAGGGTTGGAAGTGTAATTTTATTAATTTTATTAATAGTGTGTATGTACTTGTATATGTATGTGTAATATACTTTTTGGCCACAAGATGGCATTAGTGAACACTCTCCCGTATAGGAAGTGATCACTTTTTTTTTTTACACTTTATTACACTGTTACAGTTCCTGTTTTTATGAATGGACACGGCCGCTGTTTGCGGTCGCGTCCATTCTCTCCAGGCAGTGCGATTGGGTAGAGGACTGCTAGGTCCTCTTCCCCAATCACTCAGCACGGGATCCCGACGGTAATGGCGGCAGTAGCGGCGCACACACGTGCGAAGCGGCGGCGGGAACGCGCGACGTATTAAAACGTCATGTTGCCATTAACAGGCAAAAGCATGACGTTTTAATACGATACATTGCCATTTAATGGTTAACACGTGGAAGTGTTATTCCATCCATTCCTTACTTAGCAGTGCATTTTCAGAATATTGTTTTTAGGAATAGTTTACTACACTACAAAAACTTGGTGGTCCCGGTTCTCCATAACTTAACTATGTATCCTGTACCATTACTCTCAATAGCCCTTTCCATAGAGTCATATCCAAATCTTGCACTGATGAAAGCTAAAACGGCCTGAAAAGCCAAATAGTGGTAATTAACTTAAAAAAAAAGATACATTTAATATCTATAGAAGTGTTAAATTTAATATCTACAGAAGTGTTATAAAGCAGCAGTTTTGAAAGCATGTCTTGCTTACAAAAGCATAAAGTAATAATTTTTATAACCACTTCTACTCTCAAATTCCTTCTGTTTTAACCAGGCAACCCATTATTATAGAGGGCTTATTCACAGAACTGTTAGATTAATGTTGCTCTACTGCAGAAAATCTAGGTGGTTCTAACTCATTCAATCTATAAATGAACTGGCTGTCTAGTTTGCCAGCATTGATAAAAAGTCAACTAAGGCCTCAATTCACTAAGCTTATCTCCTGTCTTTAATAACGTTTCTAGAGTTATCACCACGGTGATAAGGCATGTAGTAAATGTAACTCTCCTGTCTTTAAGTTAAGGATAAATCAAACATTTCAATCCTTAAAATAACTACAGAATTCTAAAGTTAAAGTTAATTAACTGCATGTGAAAATAACTACAGAGGAGTTAACTTATAGAGAACCAGAAGTGGGTGTTGAGAATTATTAGCACACAGAGGCTGGTTCTGCTTATAATCACCAGCCTTACTATACTGTTCCCCCCCCCCCCCCCTGCGCTCTGCTGTCCCCCATAAATCCAACCGCCGTGCTAGAGACACGTAGCGTGTCGCTAGCAGGCTGTTTACATGCAGATTGTCACTCTCCGCCGCTCCCCTGCCTCCTCTATAGCACCGCTCCCCGCCTACGTCCTTTCCCTCCCCGCCTCTGTAAGCTGATTGGAGGGAAGGGACGCAGGCGGGGAGTGGCGCTATAGAGGAGGCAGGGTGTGGTGGAGAGTGACAGTCTGCATGTAAACAGCCTGCAATCGACACGCTGCGTGTCGCTTGCACATCGGTTTGATTTATGGGGGACAGCAGAGCGCAGGGGGGGCCTGGGGGGGAATAGTATAGTAATAGAGGCTGGTGATTATATGCAGAACCAGCCTCTGTGTGCTAATAAGATTCTTAAAACCCACCTCGGGGTTCTCTTTAAGGACAGAAATGAAAAGATAACTCTCTCACTGTGAAAACGTATCTTTACACCTTAATAAAGCATCTTGCCGTATTATCTACAGCATGATCTTGATATAGTGGAAAGTCAAACAAATTAATTCTAACAGAAAGCAGGTTAAGAACAGAGTTCAATAATACTTGAAAAACTGAATGTAGCTCATATCCTCTCCTCTCTGGATTCAGCTACTTCATGGGTTAATTAGGTCCCAGCATATCTAATTTAAAGCTCACAGAAACTATGTGTCTGCTACTCTGCTTGGGGATGTGGATATGGAAGACCTACCACAACTTGTATTGCAACCTTTTTTATTTATTCATAATTATAATAATCCTATATAATAAAACCCCTGGCCCTGCATTATCCTGTGTCCGAGTTTATGCATCTGTTGTGCCCGGCCCGCATTTGCAGCACGTGAGCAGACTTCAGGCAGCGGTTCCGGATGGGCTGTGCACACGTTGCGGGGAGGCCGCCACCGCAGAGGCTTAGCGTGCAATTTTTAATGGGCAGGCCTTTTGCAGTGTGCTGGCTATATCTGCTTATGATTGGTTGCCCCCTTTAGCTGTGAACTCTCTTTAAACTGTGACTAGAAATGGTGAATGAGATGCTCATAAATCCATCTTGCAGGCAAATTGAATGTAAATTGTATACAGTTTGAAAATGGGCTAATCAAAAATTGGTATGAGGTGTATTTCATTGGCCTAATTCTAAGCTGCATACAATTTGCATTAACTGTGTACTTCAGCCAGAAATTAACTATTCTAATACCTAAGGCTATATTCCCACAGACATGTTGTGTAGCATCAGACAATACAAACGCATAGCACATGCTTACTACTGAAATGTACATTCACATTGGCGTGCTAGCAGTGCAATGTGATGGGATCCTTTGGAATATTGTGAGGCATGCTGGGCGGTACCGAGCAACATGAACATTTACAGTTAGTGTGAAACACACTTTATGTACTGCTTCTCTGCATGCTTTTCACCGCTATGCAAACTGCACAATGCAACTTTTCCCCTCCGTTGTGTTGAGATCCTGTGTGCAGCATGGTATGCAATGGTAGATGGTATGCAACACAACAACTCAGTGTAAACCTCTTCTGATAGGAAGGAAGGGAGCACACAGAAAACAACTACGGTTCTTTGCACGTAACTTTTCATTTACAATGGCAGTTTCCACATGCACCTAATCCACAGCAGCTGAACTCTCATGCATGGGAATGTACATGCACTGTGCAATTTTGAGGCCTCTCCTCCATGAGCAGCTTACAGGCAGTGAATTCACCACAGCGCTTGCTACCGCATGGCATGAGCCGTGGACAGGCTCATCCCCAACTCCCCCCCCCCCCCCCCCACTGTGGGTTGCCATGCTTAGACGCTGCCAGGTAACACTGCCACATGTCAACGCTTGACACATGTGGTGTTACAGTCACTGCCATTCAACTGCATTTTAATAGCACCCTAATGGCAGTCATGGGTGGCAGACGGAATGCTGAACTACTAGCCAAGCATGCAGCTTCGATCTCTGACATTCATATTAGTGGGGTTCCACCATCTTCCCTGTAAACCCAAACGTTATTGACAGCTTTGACATCATGCACACTAGTCTGTGCATTGAAATGCATAAAAATGCATAAATAAAAACCTCATGAATGGATGTGATTGGGGTTGTGGGTTTTAATCACTCTCAACGGGTTGAAATGCAATGCACAGCAACTCACTGTTGTAGTGTAAATGATAAAATAAAAGTCTATGGACTTTCATGTTATGATGAAAAATGCACGCCATGTGCAGTGAGTCAAAACTCACATAGTGTGAATGAGCTGTGAGGCAGGGGTCACACGTGTTAGCTTTCATGCGCGTTTTCTGCACAGAAAAACTGATTTCAACTGAGAACTCATGTTAATAATGGGCTAGGTCACACTTGAACGCAGATTTCTTGCACAGAAAAAAAAAACAGACATCCTGCACATTTTGCCAGTTTTCTCTATAAATTACACTAGTTGCTGTAAGGCAGGGGTCACACTTGTCTTTCAGTTTCCTGAAAAGTGTAGAAAACTGAAAGACAAGTGTGACCCCTGCCTAAGAGGCAGCTAGTGATATAAAATATTGAAAAAAGAATAGTAATTTTTGGCCTTACCTCCAATGAATCACACTTGATGTTCACGAAAGTTGAGCTATTTTTAACACTGAGTTGCTTAGTTTCTTGTAAATTAATCAAGGATTCGGCATGCTGACATCCCACGTATCTCTGCATCAGGTATTTATTCAGAGAGTGTGGGGATGGATTTCCTTTCAGTTCTCACATTTACCAGACTGTATTGTGCAAGCTGCACAGCAGTACAAATACCACAGCATTTAGTGCTGTATCCTATCCAATAGCTATGTAGCCTATTCAGCAGCGCTGCCACCTACATTGCTCCATGCCCACAAGTCGTACCCTATAGACTTAGGGTAACTACTTTATTCTGATAGTAGTCCAAACTCACTACAGCCCAACTAAACTAAACTAAAGGAAAATTCCAATTTTATTTTAAAATTAACTTATCTTTCAAATTCATTGCCAGCCAGCTAAGAATTTCCAAAAACTGGCAGTAAACTCAAAGTGCACTTACAAGCTTGACATCAGTACTTTGTGTGCTCTCTGGACCGCCCAAGGCCTCTGTCACCAGCTGCCCCCCTTCAGTATAGGTAGCCTGATGACTCCCCCCCCCCCCAGTATAGGTAGCCAGGTGACTCCTCCCCCCTTTCCCTCCAGTATAGGTAGCCAGATTAATACCTCCTTTTCCCACCCCTCCCTTTCAGTATATGTAGCCAGCTCGCCTTCCCACCGCAGCAGCCATCAGTGTCACTCATTTCTCCACTCGTCCCAAGTGCAGAAACTTCCTCTTCCCCTCTGTCTCCAATGCTGCCCAAGTCCATAGCGGCCGGCCACAATGCAAACGTGCACAGAAAGCAAGGTGGCTGCTGTACAGGCGGCTAGCCGCAGAGTACCGCAGTCAAGCGCTCGGCTGATCTCTCTGCATTGAAGCATTTGCAAGCTTGCAAATACTGCACTAGTTTATCATGCTGCTTTAGTGTCCTTTCTCTTGTGGTGTCCTAGGCCATGGCCTAGTAGGCTGTGTCCTAGGCCATGGCCTAGTAGGCCTTGGCCTAAATCCGGCCCTGTGTGCTCTGCATGGAGTACTGTTGCCATTAGACTGCCCAGGAACTCCCACTTTTCTGCAGGAGTATGAGCGGCACATTGCAGGAAATTCTGTTTTCTATGTTAGTACTAATACAATTACTGGCAACCAACATGACACTCAGTTCCTGCCAAGAACACAGCAGATTGCTTGTGTTTTGGGGCTGAATTGATAATTGCCAGTAAGTAACTCACCTTCCCCAGTGGTCCTCTACCTACACCCACAAAGATGGCCACGCTCTGGACCTAGTCACTCAGCTCTGCACTGTTTCAACCATAATTAACTCTCCATTGCCCCTCTTAGATCACAACCTTATAAGTTTCTCAATATGTCCCTCACTGTTTCCTCCTTTCCCAACACTGAACCTCACTTGCTTATGCAGGAATTATTGCAACCTTGATCTCTACCTTCTTACTCTTTGAAACCCGTGCGCACCGTGTCATCCTTCACTGACCCTGAGACAGCATCCACTCACTACTCCAAGATAGTCTCTGCTGTCATGAAATAAGGCACCCCCCCCCCCCAACAATTTCCCCTGCCACATTCAGCGGGGAAAAAAAACTTGATATAATGAATTGCATGTGTAGAACGAAGTAGCAAAGAAAATAGTCTCAAGTCGCAGAGCTCAGAGAAGCTCTTTTTCTCCCCAGTCTCTTTTAGCCGGGTGCTCCACCCGGCTAGATTTGGTGACCACCCGGCTGTCATCGGCTCACCTCTTCACCTCCTCCTATGCTGTAAGCAGAGTTGCCCTGCATTTTCATCTCGACCCACTCGGCTACTTTTTCATGCCACCCGGCTACTATTTCATGCCACCCGGCTGGAAAAAAATTCTGGGGAGAACACATATATAACAATTGAAGTTTCTTAATGCGTCCTGCACTGGAAACAATATGAGACTCATATCTGTGCTGCTAATGTTTTATTTCTTAGCAGTACTACACTTACAAATCATTACGGTATATCATAAGTTTGTTTTCCCTTCAGCTTCATTTAACCACTTAACCTCCCCAGCGTTCAATTTCCCCAGGATTTCTGTGCAAAAAGTGATAAAATGTATTTTTAAAACTTTTTGTTTTTCCTGTAACTTGCCAAAATGTGTCAAGCAAGGGTCTAGTATACAGTGCAGGAGAGTATTGATGTGTATGCACGTTTATACTGTTCACAGCATGTTTTTATGGATGGATATATCTGTCAATACCGCTGGGGAGGTTAAGGACTGCAGTCTTAAAACCCCTTAAGGACCAGACACTTTTTTTCCATTCAGACCACTGCAGCTTTAACGGTTTATTGCTCGGTCATACAACCTACCACCTAAACAAATTTTTTAGATGACAGGTTGCATTGGCACTGAAGTGCAGAAAGCGCAGGGTGTTCTCAAATCGTGACCTGGACATGGCAGCAGAGAACATGGGCATGTGATGTATTGGGTGCGTAGACCAATAAGACCGCAATACATTCTTTTTGACTAGACCCATGTTAAGGAGAAGGCCCCCAAAAATGTTACGTTTGGAAACTTGGAGTGGTTTCCACCGAAAAGGCTGGGCATGGTAGCTTCTTGGATTGGCGGTTGCGTATTGTGTGGCATAACGGTTAGTCTCAGCCACAATTAAGTCGTAGAGACCAGCAGCGATCTGAAAAAAAATTCTGTCACTGCGGTGGGGTGGGTGAGGGTTTGGCCGGGTTATCAGAAGCCTGCAGGGGGCAGATTAGGGCTTGATCTGATGGATAGGAGTGCTAGGGGGTGACAGGTGGTGACAGGAGGTGATTGATGGGTGTCTCATGGGGTGATTAGAGGGGAGAATAGATGCAATCAATGCACTGGGGAGGTGATCGGAAGGGGGTATGAGGGGGATCTGAGGGTTTGGCCAAGTGATCAGGAGCCCACAGGGGGCAAATTAGGGCCTGATCTAAAGGGGTAGGTGTGCTAGGGGGTGACAGGTGGTGACAGGAGGTGATTGATGGGTGTCTCAGGGTGTGATTAGAGGGGGGAATAGATGCAAGCAATGCACTGGGGAGGTGATCAGGGGGTCTGAGGGCGTGGGCGGGTAATTGGGTACCCACAAGGGGCAGATTAGGGTCTGATCTGAAGGGTAGCAGTGACAGGTGATGGGTGATCAGTGGGTGATTAAAGGAGAGAGCAGATGTAAATAATGCACTGGGAAGGTGATCAGGGGGGGGGGGTCTGAGGGTGATCTGAGGGTGTGGGCGGGTGTTTGGGTGCCCTCAAGGGGCCGATTAGGGTCTGATCTGATGGGTAGCAGTGACAGGTGGTGACAGGGGGTGACGGAGTCATTGATAGGTGATCAGGGTGTGATTAGAGGGGAGAATAGATGCAAGCAATGCACTGGTGAGGTGATCAGGGGGGGTCTGAGGGCGATCTGAGGGTGTGGGCGGGTAAGTGGGTGCCTGCAAGGGGCAGATTAGGGTCTGATCTGATGGGTAGCAGTGACAGGTGGTGACAGGGGGTGATTGGAGGGTGATTGATGGGTGATTAGTGGGTGATTAGAGGGGAAAACAGATGTAAACAATGCACTTGGGAGGTGATCTGAGGGCCGGTCTGTGGGCGATCTGAGGGTGTGGGCAGGTGATCAGGTGCCCGCAAGGGGCAGGTTAGGGTCAAATCTGATGGGTGGCAGTGACAGGTGGTGACAGGGGGTGATTGATGGGTGATTGACAGGTGATCAGTGGGTGATTACAATGGAGAATAGATGTATACAGTACACAGGGGGGGGGCTCTGGGGAGGATCTGAGGGTGTGGGGGGGTGATCAGGAGCCCCCAGGGGGCAGTTTAGGATCTAATCTATAGGACAGCATTGACAGATAGTAACAGGGGGTGGTTGCACCCAATCACCCCCCTAATCACCCATCAAACAGTGGTCTGAGGGGGTGATGGGGGGGGTCTGAGGGGTGCTGGGGGGGCAGGATCAGTGTTTGTGCTTACCAGGGGGACTGCCTCCTGCCCTGGTGGTCCCTCGATCACTGGGACCACCAGGGCAGGAGGCAGCCTGTATAATACACTTTGTATACATTACAGCGTGTATTATACACTTTGTAGCGGCAGATCGGGGGTTAACAACCAGCCGGCGCTTCTAAATAGCCGGCGGGTTGACGTTGCGGTTGGGCGGAGTCTAATGCTGGCGGATGCGCGTGCATCACAATGCACGCGATCCCCAGTTAATTAGCCACTTTGCCACAGCCAACTGGTAGTGGGCGGTCGGCAAGTGATTAAACATCAAAAAAAACATTCCAGGGTGGCAGAGTGGTGGTGGCCAAAAAGCTCCAGCATTACAAAAAAGTGCTGCACGAGCTCAGGAACACCCTTCCCCAGTCATACTTCTCCTCACTCTTTTCTTCACAGTCCTGTATCCCTAAACAACTTTTTGACACTTGCAACACATTACTACACTCTCTATCTCAACATGTTTATCTGCAGAAGACTTTGCATTACACGATATTAACTAAAATGAAACAGCTTTAAAATGCTACCCTTTTCACCGGCCCAATCACCTCCTCCATATTCCTCGTCTCTGTCTGTTTGTTCGCTCACTAGAAACTACCCTTCAACTTCTCTACATGGCCAGTCACTCACTCTATCCTCCTCCCCACTAACAACTTTCACTGCCTTGATTGAACAGCTCCTTTTCTCAGTTATTCCCAAAGCACACCTCACTACCTGTGCCCTAGATCATATTCCCTCTTATCTCCTCCCCCAGATCTTCTCCTCCCTCCTTCCTGCTTTAAAGCGGAGCTGAACTCAGAAGTCCTCTCTGCTCTAAAATATACTAACAGCATAATAACCTTTAAAGGGGAACTTCAGCCTAAACAAACATACTGTCATTAAGTTTCATTAGTTATGTTAATTAGAATAGATAGGTAATATAATCTCTTACTCACCCTGTTTTAAAAGAACAGGCAAATGTTTGTGATTCATGGGGGCTGCCATCTTTGTCATGGGGGCAGCCATCTTTTGGGTTGAAAGGAGGTGACAGGGAGCAGGAGACACAGTTCCAACTGTCCTGTGTACTGATTACCCCTCCCAGCTGCGCACCCTAGACTTCAAATGTCAAATTCAAAATGTAACATGTAGTAACTGTGGTTGTGGCACACCTTACCCCAAAGTGTGGGTGCATAGCCTAGATGGTGCTAAGCCCAAGCACCACAGAAATCAATAGTTCAATAAAGTTTAGGCTGGCACACCTGCTTCAAAGTACAATCGTTCTCCTTTATTGCTCCATCAACACAAAGATGACAATTGTTTCGGAGCCACGGCGGGTCTCCTTCCTCAGAATGTGCAGACAAACGCGTTTGTCTGCACATTCTGAGGAAGGAGACCCGCCGTGGCTCCGAAACAATTGTCATCTTTGTGTTAATGGAGCAATAAAGGAGAACGATTGTACTTTGAAGCAGGTGTGCTAGCCTAAACTTTATTGAAATTCAAAATGTAAATAAAAAAAATTGCACCAAAACAGCAGAACGAGAACACCAACATCAGAAATCCCATAATGCTTTGCACAGCATCAGGGGAAAACTGCCCGGGCAGTTTTCTTCTGTGCAGCTAAAAATGAGGCTTGTATAAGAGAAACAAAGTTCTGATGCTGTGAAACTGTTAAAGAAACACCAGGCCTTTTCAGTGCTGCTGAGTCGATTTTTAGTCTGGAGGTTCACTTTAAGCAAAAAACATTTCTTTGTTACAGCTGATATAAATCTTAAAATAAATATGCACTGTTTCTACTTCGTGATTCATGGAAGCAGACATATTGTTAACATCCAATGCTTTCAAATGGGCTTATCTGCCATAGGCAGTCATGTGACACAGGGGAGAGATCAGATTACAATTTATGATTATACACAAATGAGGGGGAATTAGACAGGCTAAATTAAATACTGTACATACAGGATGCATTTCTCGCTGTTTTCTTTCTGTCCTGTGTAAGATTTCAGGTCCACTTTAACAACACTTTTTAACCTCTCCATCTCTACTGGCATTTTCCCTTCCTTATTAAACAAGCATTCATAACACCACTAATTAAAAACCTTGAGTACTGGAGCCATCTACAAGCCTCTGCTATAAAGTAGTTCATATGCAACATGTGCATGAGTTACTGATTACAGAGGTTATCTCTACTGGACCATGCTTAGGGAACCTGAAGTGAAAGGAATATAAAGGCTGCCAAATATATTCCGTTTTAAAGAATGCCATTTTAAACAATGCCAGTTGTCTGGCTGTCATGCTGAGCCTTTGACTTAGTTGCAACATGCATGCATCCATTGGAGCCAGACCTGTGTCAAAGTATCTGACCTGCATGCTCATTCTGGCAAGTATTAGAAGTAGTGCATGAGCACAGAAATCAGGCAAAAGGCATTGTTTCATAAAGATGGCAGCCTCATATTACACTCACTTCAGGTTCACATTAACCGCTATATTTCTGTATTTTACAGGTTGTGTGCCTTATTTTATTTTATTTTATTGTTTATCCAAGTAAGCTAATTAGTGGTAAATACCCATTAAGTGTATAGTGAAAACTGACTTTACCTGATTGCACGTGTTGATGTCTATTCCTCCTTTCAGGTATTCCAATACCTTATCTAAGTTGCCAGATCGCGCAGCTTTCAGGAAGCTGGTATTGCTGTCTGACTGTAACAGAAAAAGAAAAATGTACATTTAGTTAAATCTTACGCAAGATAGAGAAACAATGTATTCTTATATGTTTTCAAGACTGACATAAATCCCTTAGGGCTCTTTCACATTAGGGCAGATTTTCTGCGTTTCAACGCAAAGGATAAAGTTTGCGTTACCCAAGGTGAAATGAAAGTCCATAGACTTTCATTTTAGCTTTCACATATAACGCAGCCTTTTTGTGCGTTGCGTTCCACTGCACCCAGGCGCAGTTTTTTGGCCAACGCTAGCTTTATGCGTTACAATGTTAGTCAATGTAAAACGCACACTATGCGCGTTTTTAATCCGTTAACGCAGGCAATCAGTCCCAGAATGCAACAGAGGAACAATGTAGAAAGTTGACAACTAAAAGAAAAAAAAATTACCTGCGTTTTTCTATGTGCAGTAACGGATTGAAAACGGATTAAAAACGCACACTCACTGCAGTGCAACGCATATCAAAACGCAGTAAAAGGCATACAACAAAACGTATGCTTTGAGCGTTCTCCAACGCAAGCTCTGATGTGAAAGAGCCCTTAGCAAAAGAGTAGTAACAATTTCAAGGTCTGCATCTCCAGCTGTGTGTCTTGTAGACTTTACAGATTAGAATATCTATTAACCTAGATCAATTGACCTGTAACATAACAACTTATTGGTTCATTTTATATCATCAACTCCAGGATGTACTGATCAGATATAATTATTTATCCCACAGTTGATCTGCAGTCTCTATCTCTGCAGGTGACTTCTCAGTAAGTACATCTCTTGTGATAGCTCTCCCTTTCACTCTCTCTCTCTCTCTATGAATTGACTCCTACTGGTTACTAAGACTGCATTGCTACATCCGTTTAATAAAAAATCATCTTACAAGAACTTTTTAAGTACTCATATCCAGGGATAGTCAATGAGATAGAGGCAAATCATTTCCACTTGCATTCCATTTTCATGTAAATTCTATTCCGCTTGAAGTTGGAACACTCATAATAATTTCCTGTCAGTTGTGATTGGTCAGTGCTCAAGCTGCATACAATTTACAAGGAATCTGAATGCAAGTAGAAATTATTTGCACATTATTGTCCAGCGCTGCTCTATTTAATTTGTAACAAAAAAAATGTAAGGGGGAAAAAAAAAAAGGTAAAATATAAAACAATGAATCCATCCATCCACTGCTGAAAGTGCTACATTTGGTGCTTTTTGAGTACACCCTACTACATCATTCATAATGGCTAAAGGAAACATATGCAGATAGCAAGCTATGGTAATCTAATGTTGGTTTCAAGTTAATACTGTATAGTTGATTTAAGGAAGCCCACAGTGCATCTAATGTATCCTCCAAGTTTTGTTGGTTATTGCAGATTATTATAAAACCTGTGTATGTTGCTTACAATGTACACTGTAAGTTTAGTTCACAAAACTGACCAGAAAGTGAACTAACATAAATCATAAAGTATACAAATGTTTTCCAAATGTTTATGCACATCTGCTTCCCCTCCAAACACACAAGTAAATAGCCCAGGTTTGCAAAAAAACAAAGCCTGCCCAAGTGCTTTCAGCAGACCCAAATATTTCATGTTTTTTGTGCCAAAGACCTTGCTATCGGTTCACTGTTACGACCCTGCTGCTCCATGGTGTTGTGAGAGGAGGCAAGGCCAGCTCAGGCTCAGCACTCTGCTCAAGTTGCATCTACAAAGGGGTGGGGTGGGAGATCTCCTGACTTCTTCTTTATCAGCTATGATAGCTGTAGTATGATGTCAGATAACACAGCACAGGACATAGCTTTAAGCACGTTTCAGGCAACATCATATGGCTCTTCTTACCGGTAATACAATTACATGGATGGAAGTCAGAAGAAGGTCTAAAGCCCCATACACACACTCAACAGCGGTCTTTTATGCAGCACAATTCTCAAACAACTTTCAACGTTTTGTTGTGAAACAAGTTGAAACAACCCAAAAAAGTTGTTTGCTATTGTTCAAACAACTGATAAGACGTCAATCCAACAGTTGGATTTACATCTTATCAGTCTTATCAGTTGTTTGAACAATAGCAAACAACTTTTTTGGTTGTTTCAACTTGTTGTTTGATAATTGTGCTGCATAAAAGGCCGCTGTTGAGCGTGTGTATGAGGCTTTAGGCTGTCCATACACCATAAAATCTTGGTTGTTGTTTCATGTAGTATAAAGCTTTGTACACACGCTAAACAAAACTTGGACAAGGCAGCCTAGAATCTAGCTTGTGTACAGTGTCCCCCGATGACACAGGCAGTGATCAGCCAGACGGATCAATTCAGCTGATCGCCAGCTAAGAGCTTTAACCTCCTCACTCACTCCCCCCTCCCGCCACGTGACTTCACTTAATAGATTTGCTTTCATTTTGTGCTGGGAGCCTTAGTGTGCCACACTGCAGTCAGCTCTTCAGGCTACAAGGAAACAGTTATTTTATCACAGACTGCAGAGGATAAAGCTGATTTATACCAGTGAGCTTCAGAGTGCAAGCTACACTGATTGTAACTGTATTTCTGACAGTAAAGCTTTCTGATTGAGCTGGATATTACATTATTATATAAAACACCTGTTTACAGTACAGGTTGCAGAGACTAGGTAGAATGGTGATTTTCACAAAGATGACATTACTTTGGGTTTAAGGCATGTTGTGTAACTATAAATGTTCTTGACAAGCTTGTATGACAGACTGCAGCTCTGATTAATTATAATATAATATAGGGTACCTTAAATGTCTAATTTTGATTTTACATGGGAAAATATGAACCTAAAAGATTGTCTTGATGACTCTATAATAAATATGAACTAATTTACGAAACAACATTTATTTAAAAAAAAGTTTAAAATGACAGAAGCTAACCCAATTGTTAAAGCTAAATTCTTGTTGAGATGTTCAGTAAATAGGCAATATATTGCCGGTAGTAAATAAATAAATATCCCCAGCCCAGGTGGTTAAAGAAATGATCCACAAATATCACAAATATTGTGGAGTTAATGAAAAAAATGTGATGAAGTAATGTACTTTTGCTTCCTGTGTAAGATAAAACACAGAAAAGCTAAAAGGCAGAGGTGAGATGTGACCACATTGTCACAACCATTCAATTACAGACTGATCACAGTCTATTTCCTCACATGCATCTCCACAAATCCTCTACAAGGAGAACTTATGAAGGTGAAATTGACCAACTTTATCAGACAGACAGATACAGTAGCAGCATATTCACTGAACAGCGGCAAAAGTGCAGTGCATGGGCAATTTTTACAGTACTTACTCATGTTATATAGGACAGGTTGCACAAATAAAGCAGCCCACATCATGTAGACAAGAGATGCATTGCTAGCACACTAGCACATCTGATGCATAAATAATGTGGGTTGCACTATTTGCACATAGCAATTTTACCACAGTTTCGTGAATATGCCCCACTGTGAAATATAAAAAAAAAAAAACTTTGGCAACTAGTAACTTTTGAAAGACAAAATAATTACAGGTATAAATCCCAAACATTTTATTGTGTTTTTCATAACGCCCAACTTTTTGAGATAAGAAAGAGGGACACTTTTAGACATGCCCCATCACACCTGTAACCACACCCCCCACACACCTCTCACCATGCTTATCACAAATAATCTAGAATCAAAAGATGTAGTTTTATCATTCAAACCACACCGGTCCTCTCTATCATTATTCGATTTTCTTCATTTTAACATTTGAAAATAAATATACTAATTTAATTGATGGGAATAAAGTTTAAAGTCAACGAAACACTTTTTTACGATACATATATCAACACAGTCCAGTACATCTGTCCTGAAAGAGGGACAAATGAGGAAGAAAGAGGGACAGCTGGATTTGGTTCCCAAAGAGGGACTGTCCCTTAAAAAGAGGGAGGGTTGGGAGTTATAATAAGGAATCTTCAGCGCTTGCAATATGCAACTGATTAGACCAATCCTGGACGATCTGCAGTCATGCAATGCTCAACAGACAGTAGGAGGCCAGTGACCATCACCAAAGACAACCAAACAGAGAATTAGCAGCTCTGTCAAATCGCTCACAATTTTATTCAATCACTTTGGCTGTTAAAAATTAGTAAACATCACTTAGATTGTAGGCTCCTGTGACAAAGACCCAGAAATAAAACATTGCCTTGAGCATAACTTAAATACGCAATAAAAAACCATAGTGCAATAAAAGAATGCCTAGTCTCTTTTCCCTACCAATTTTGACATTGCACCATCATCAGGGCCTGCTCTGAAAAATACTTTATTTGCCGGAGTTGGAACAGGAGCACTTGTATATCTACTAATTCCAGTTGGGGACTATGTTTGTGTCTTTTTTTGTTATTTTGAACAGCTAATGGAAACAATTAAGGACACTATCAGGTTTTATTCCTGTCTGACTCTACAATGGAGAGACTTCCTTACACCTACTGCCCTGTAAGAGTCTGATATGTCTACACTTTATACCAAACTACAAAAAAAAAAAAGCTCTGGACTTCAACTTTAAAAGGTAAGCAAAAAACTTCTGAATAAAAGAGCGCAGTGTGCTCATCTAAACGTAGTCTTATAAAATGGTGACAACACTTTACCAATAAAAACATGTTAAATCTGAAGCCATTTATCTGAATTGATGTGCTTTTAGCCAGCAAACTTCCTTCTCATTTTGCTTGCACGCAGTTTTAATAGTACAAATAAAATATTCATCATTTAACCGTCAGCTTTTATCTTCAGTGACCTGCTTCCATATAAGACACTAAGAAGAGGTGGCAGGCAGCAATTAGTTATGGAACAAACTTGCACATTAATAGACGGAGCCACCATTTTAAGCAGGTACTCAGTCTATATACAGAAATGTGCATAAATACATAAAATGATGCTAAGCCTGGTAGCCTAGCAACCGCCGCCTGCACACCAGCTACAGAAGGGTGCAGATTTACCTATGTACACATGTATGGAGGAAGCAGACTTACTTGAGTCTTAGAGTCGAAGGGCTGGTAACACAATGAAATGTTTTATACTACTCAAATTAGGTAGAGGTCATGGAAAGCAGCATGTCTAACAAACAACAAGGCAGTAATCCGCATCGATGTGTCACCAGTCCCCCTGATGTGCAGCCAATCGTGTAAGCTGATAAAGTACAGCTCAGCTGAGCAGTAACTGGAGGGAGGCTAAATGCTGCATCACACCCACAATTCTCTCTGCACTCAATGGCATGCCGCAGCTTAACCAATGCGGCACTGAAAAAACCCACCATACACTGTCACACGCTCTCATCAAGTCTTCTCCTAATCAAGGCCTGTTTCATGTACTCAAAGCAACTTATATCCCTCACAGATCCTAGTAAGAACAATTGCAGTTATAATTATCCTTCAGATGTTTTGCCCTTAAACTATATGAAGATTATGAAGCGCATTGGCAAGTAAATGCCACCACACAGATTTATAAAGCATAATCTGCTGTGAGTGTATTCAGATAAGTGTAGGGTCAGTAGCAGATGAAAATATCTATTTTAATATTATATTAGATTACTACAAGCCATTGATGGATTACCTTTTAGATGATAGCAAAGAGAGGTCCCTATTCAATTTACTACTAATTTTCTCCTAGGAGATACATTTTTTCTTTTTCTGCTTAAAATAACTTTTTAGCGTTTTGCAATTGAGTCTCTTACCTTCATTTTTAAAGGGAACCTGAGGTGAGTGACATATGGAGGTTGACATATGCATTTCCTTTACACAAAACAATACACATTGTCAGGCTATCCTGCTGACCGACTGCCTCACATACTTTAGCTATAGATTCTGCACAAGCATGCAGATCAGGTGCTCTGACAAAAATCTGTCAAATTTAGCTGCATGCTGATTTCATTTGTGTGATTCAGAGACTACTGATGCCAAAGTCATAAGCAGGACTGTCAGACAACTGGTATTATTGAAAAAGAAATAAATATGGCAGCCTCCATATACCTCTCACTTCAGGTTTCCTTTAAGTACTGTTGCTCTCTTTCTCTTGTCTCTGTACTCATTTTTTATTAATTGTGTGAGGGAAAATGTTAGTTGCTCTCTAAAAAGTTGTCCAAAGCCTTGTACACATGCTATATAAGTCTTGGCTAAGAGGATTTTTGGAGTTGTGCATGTACTGTTGCTTTGTGAAGTTATTTGGCAATCCACCTATGAAGAAGCGCATTGTGTTTTCTTGTCCCTGCTTAGGCCTCGTTCACATCAGGGACGTTTCTGGTTTCTGTGCGCTTTTCACAGTGTATTGCCCTGTGCGTTCTGCAAGGTATTTATTTTCCCATGTAATTAAATGTGCCTCGTTCACATTTGTGCGCTGCACTGGGCAGCGTTACAAAAACTTAGTGCTGCATGCATTTCTGTGCGTTGAGCTGTAAAGCGCACATCAATGCAAGTGAATGGGTGCATCTTTTTTAGCGCATAAAGCGCATAGAAGTGCATGGGTTTTTTAACCCTAATTGGAAAAAAATACATTTACATATGAAAACAAAGCTTTATTGACAACTGCTACAATAAGAAAAACGGGGTTTAAAAAAATGCAGCACACTGCACTGAAGAGCGCACAAGTGCATGCCTTTTTAACGTGCGCTTTTACCCGTTTCTCAGTGCACCTAATGTGAACGAGGCCTTATCAGGATTTCAACTTTCATTCCCTGCCATCCATCCTTCCCTCTTCATAGAACAACACATGTACTGTGTCATCCTATCAATTAGCTATCTGCGAGGGTGACACTAACTTAGCATGTCTACAAGGTTTAAGGCATGATGTGAGTTCCCTTTGTGAAAGTTCAGAACCTTGGCATGCTCTCAGACTTGATGCAGAAAATGTCTGCTTGATTACTGACTGCTTGCTTTGGGCAGTGTAGAGATCCGTTTGTGGACTAAACCTTGTCAGGGGAGGGTGGGGAGGAACTGCATTTATGTAAAATGTTTTTTGTAGACAATTATCCCCCATCTTGACATTATCAGGGCCGGATTTGTGGGCAGGCCTCCAAGGCACAGGACTAGGGCGATGAAATTAGCCATATACTGTGGGGTGAGTGACAAGTTAACAGTATCTGTCACCCTCCATGTGAAGCGACTACTGTCTGAGCCGCGCGCTTTGGCTCCACAAGTCTGCAGCCGCCCGCCCCGCTTTGCTCTGTGGCTGTCTGCCTGTGACTCACAGCAGGTCAGGAAGGGGCGGCCGTAGCTGCCGGCTACGAGGAAGAGAGAGGACTAAGGACATTTAGCGGTGGAGTGAGGCTGCTGCCGAGTGAGAGCGAGCCTGCAGAAGCCAACAGGCAGACTCTCGTTTCGGAGTCCCAGGCAGCACAGCTTCTACTAACAGGCAGCGGGCGCATCTCTCAGCCCGGCTCCGCTGTCAATCAAGTCATGTGATGATACTATACCACGTGACTTCAGCCTAAGCCAGGAGTGTGAAGTGTATGGGGAGGTCTCGCGGTGCCGCTGGGGCTGATGGTGGATTAATGAGAGAGCCCCAGTGCACAAGCGCTGACCCCATTTCGTGCTAAAAGAAGTTTATCTGCTATGCACAGTCTTCAGGGTGTCTCCTCCTTCAGGCTGCTATAAATGAAAGTAAGTCAACTTAACATTTCCTGCATATAAACACTGGTGGTGATGATGTTCGCTGTGTTCCCTCCCTCCACCCTTTAGAAACTAAATGTTATTTTAAAATGAAATTATATGGGGGGCTTCTTACCAGTCCCCATCCTCTGTCTCTCTGTCTTGCTCAGTCGCACTTAACTGCGCATATGCAGTTTTGCCATAAGTCCTCAACCAATCGCGCTTCGATGGCATGGAGCGTCCTGCGCAAGCACAGTTCATTAAGACTGTAACTATGCTTGTGCGCAAGGCTCCCAGTCACAGGATTTCTAACTGTGGCCCTTCCAATCTGCCATGTGACTGGGCTGGATCGCGGACTCCTCTGCGGAAGAATGGAGGTGATCAGGAGAGCGGCGATCAAGCGGACGGACTACAGGGGGCTGGAGGAAGCCCCAGGTAAGTATAAAACTGTTTCCTTTAAAATGTCCCTTAGACTGGAAAAAGTTTTTTATTTTACCTACCTGGAGTTCCTCCATCCCCTCATAGCCTTACAGGTCCCTTGTTTTCCTCTGTGTTGTGTCGCTGTCTCCCTCCGAAAGCTTTCCCATTAGACCAGTCGTGAGCTACTGCACATGCGTGGCCCAGGCTGTGTACCTCCTTAATTGTGCTCCTGCCGCTGGGTGCATTCTGCGCATGAATAGAATGCTCCTAGCCGAGGGAGCACGATCAAGGAGATGTGTGACCTGGCCCACACATGCGCAGTAGCGCACGACTTGTGATCTTTTAGGCGGAGAGTGACAAAACAGAATGGACCAGGCAGGAACCAAGGGACTTGTAAGGCTATGAGGGTCTGAAAGAAGCCTCAGGTAAGGTAAGTTTACTTTAAATTCACACCAGCTGATGGAGGTGCCACTTTTTTTTCTGGGAATAGGGATTGTGTTTCAATTGGTACCGCTGTTCTCATTGGTTCTGAACAGAACTCATATTGAACCTGATGTACACAGCGGAGGGTTGGTTAACTTGTCTTTGTCACCACCTCTGTGTGCTGCATTCGACGTTGCATTTTTGCTCTCCATCTACTTCCAGCTGTGAACAATGGAGTAGCTGGAGAGCTGAAATGCTATGTGGAGGACAGTGCACAGAGGTGGAGACAAGGGTAAGTTAACTGACCCTCTGCAGTGCGCATCAAGTTAAATTTGAGTTCTATTTTAAAGCATTCAGAACAGATGTACCAAACGTAATATGTATCCCTAGTTGGGAGCATGATTTCACATCACACCATGGAGAGGACAGAACATGTGCTGTATGGAGCATTAAGGGGGACCCAGCGCAGGAACAGAGGGGCCCCAAGCAAAGCAAAACAGAGGAGCCATCTACCTTATGGGTATTGGTAAGAAGCCCCCAGGTATGGCTACTTTAAAATAAAGAAGTGAAACTTTACTTACCTGGGTCCCTTAGAAATCTATCTGTCCCATTGCTGAAGTTCCACTGTCCTGCAGGCTGCTGCTGTCCCATCTGTAAGATCGCTCACCCCCAGATGCGTTGTGGGCTTCTGTGCATGTGTGGACGCGTGGCTCTTGTGATCGTGCTCCCATGAATAGATGAGTTTTGCGCTTACTCAGTTTACATTTTTGTGAACCGTACAAGCACAGAATGCTCCCAGCTATGGGAGCATGATTACAAGAGGCGTGCATGTGCACAAGCTTGCGACCCATGGGGGGGGAGTGGTTAGCGATCTTACAGCGGGGACAGCGGCATAGGACAGTGAAACTGTAGCACTGGAGCAGATAGACTTCTAGGGACTGTAAGAAGTCTACGTGAGTAAAGCTTCACATCTTTAGTTTACATATTCTGACAGAGATCCAGTTGGGATGGCTTGATGCTCACGCTCCTGTGCACTGGGCATGCGCATGCTAACAAGCTGCACATACCAAATGCATAGAAACTTGTGGGTTGGGGGGGGGGGCTGTTGGTGACAGTGGGCCTTGGGTGGAGAAAAGTACAAATCCGGCCCTGGACATTATTAGTGATTTTTATCACTCATGCTTTTTATCACTGATGCTGATTTATATTTAGAAAACCCCTCCCCAACTTCCAGAATCTCTGGCACAATAAGGTGTCAGTTGTGACAGGTACTGATCCTCCATCTGGTATCACAATTCTAGCACACTCTAATCCCTTATGCAAATATCAAAATCCCTAGGCTTTACTGTTTGTATAGACATCACTGCCCTCACTTGACTATCCCAAGTCCAACTGACTGGTCACTGCTGGACAGAACTATTCTGCAGACAATCTGATAAAGTAAAGATCCTGGAGTCCATGGAGTAGTGATCCTGAAGCAGGCAGTGAGTATTAACTAACTCCGACAACAGTGTTAAGGGGCCCATACACCTAACGATTTTCCCGCCGATATACAGCCGTTTCGATCACAGTGATCGTGACAGAAATCGTTGCGCACACCGCTTGCTTACAATTCAAGAGAACCTGTTATGAAAATAGCATAATGGATACAATTGCTTAATTTTTTGTACAATATTCATTTATAAATGATTTAGTCAGTGTTTGCCCATTGTAAAATCTTTCCTCTTCCTGATTTACATTCTGAAATTTATCACAGGCGGTGACAGCTTTACAGCTATTAAGTGATCTCTGCAGAATGTTTTTTTTTTACCAAGAATTCTAGAGCTAGTAGAAAATATACCTGGTGTCACAGAAATAAAGGGTGGGGGAGAGATAATTCTGCATAATTAACCACCTAGGTTAAGTATCACTGGGAGGGTGGGGCTACATACCAATATATAGCAATATATAGATCAAGGGTGGGCAAACGTTTTCTGCTGCACGCCGCATTTCTCTAGTGGCTTGCATTCCTCTCCTCTCCTCCCTCCCTGTAGAGTTGTGAGTGGTGCATGATGAAAGGTTTAATTCACCCAATCACATCTTCCAGCAGTGATCTCCATGACCACAGCAGCATCATGTGACACACTGGAACTTACTGACAGCTGGTCACATGGCGCTGTTGTGGCCACTGTGACTGCGGCGCTGGAAAGTGCAATTGGGTTAGTTAAACCTATTATTACACACACCACCTGCAACTCTGAAGGGAGGGAGGGAGGAGAGTAGATAAGAGGAATCCAGGCTGCAGGGAGTGAGGAGAGGAGTGGAATCAGGGCTGGAGGAAGGGAGCAGAGTAGAGAAGAGGAATCTGGGCTGGAAAATAAGTGCTACTTACCCGGGGCTTCGTCCAGCCCCAAGCTCCCAGCATGTCCCTCGCTGCAGCTCCGCCGTCAGCCATTCGCCGCCGCTGCCTCCCGCTCCCCGGCAGCAAATGTACATAAATCTGTACATTCTGGTCCGGTCCAGTCCTGTCAGTTTTGTATTAGATCTGTATGTGTTTCTATGGCTGTGTTCACACATAAAGGTGTACATTTCCGGTCCAGTCAGGCAAAACTGATAGAAAACTGTTGCAAAAATGACAAGACAGGACAGTACTGGACCGGACATGTGCATATTTATGTGTGAACGAAGCCTTAAACCTAATATTCTCAGCAATAATAGTCAAATGCACTTCTAACTTAAACTCAGAACTTCAGTCAAATTAGACGTGCATGACCTTGACTTTGTATATCCAAATTTCAATTCCTTAGGAAGAAAACAGAGACTCCACCAGAGGCATAACTAGAAATCACTGGGCCCCCCTGCAAAACTTTGAATGGGGCTCCCTCCTGCCAAACCCCCCAGGACACATCACTTGGGGAGAGGCTAGGGGTAGAGCAGTGCTGTACACAAGAGCCTGCTGCACACCGAATAGGGACTGTCTACAAATTTTTGTCTGCAAACCTTTGTATGATTCCTTATCAGTGGCTGAGCAGATGCAGTCATTAGAACAATTGTACATAGAGCAGAACGTTTTTTCTCTCCTTGCCTTTAGTTGTCAGTCTCTCAGGACGGGCCCTCTGTGGCTTCTGGACCCCCCTGCAACTGAATCCCTTGCAGGGTCTATTGTTACGCACCTGGACTCTACCACTGGTGCTTCAACACAACAAATGTGCACGCCACCTGGGATAAAAATGTGCTCACCAAATGATATGCCACCCAAATCACAAGGTCTTACACATGTATCTCTACTCAGGCCCTTTAAGTATCTGGGTGAATGTCTCCACATATTACTAGGCCACATCTCCTGAAAAGCAATTTCTCCCGGGGGTGCAGAAAAGAGACAATATAATTTCTTAAGTGCTTCTATATTTAATATCTCTCATCAATAAAGTTCAAAACATTTTTCAGTGAACAATGAAGTCCAATATTTTCAATGAAAACTCCAATAAAACGCACATCCAGGGTCCGTATGACAGGGACAACCAGCATTATGTATAAATGGCAGTGGCAGCGTCACCTCCTCACCCTACTGGTTTCACTAAACAGCTTAATTTGGCACCCCTTGATGAAGCTGTTTAGTGAAACCAGTAGTGTAGAAAATAGAGAAATCGAGAGCCCAATATGGTGTAGTATGTCAGAGATACGAAGGGAAATGCATAAGTGAGATGGTTATACTCACAAACATGGGTTACCGCTCAGGCAACCACTGTATAGGCAGGTGAGGAGATTAGACCTGTCCTCACTCAGGATTAAGAAGTCGCTCTCTGTAGATCAGAAAAAATGGGGTAGGGTCACCCCTCCACCTGGGGTGGACTCAAGTATACTGGTAGGTGATCAGAGGCGCCAGCAGAATAAAATTAATATAAAATTGTTAAAAATTGCCGGGAGGGAAAGTGGTGGACTTCCCCTCAATAATTAGACACCAAGGTCTGTCATCAAATCAAACAAATACATTTATTCAATAGTACCCCAAAATCTGCAACGCGTTTCGTGAGAACAGACCCACTTCTTCAGGCAATAAAACGGGGACAACAAACACAGCAATCAATGTGCAGTGAATTTAGCACCTCTGTGAGTGAGTAGGGTGAGGAGGTGATGAGAGATGTTAAATATAGATGCATTTGAGAAAGCTACACTAACATTATTATCCCAGGTGGCAGGCACGTTTGTTGTACTGAAGCACCAGTGGTGGAGTGCTTCAGTACTGGTTGGACTGATACGTTGCTGCTTTTAAATGACATTGACTTTGCTTAGTGTACACTTGTACATTTCCAGGCGTGCATAATACTGTCTGAGTGTAAAATACACACCTGTTGATTAATCACTTCATGACCACAGGCTATCAAGCATTCATCCCAATTGTACATACGTCTGAGATTTGAAAGAAGGACATTTTTTGTGCCAACATGGGTGAGAGAAAAGTACGCCCCACCACAGTTTACATCACCCCTCCATCACACTTCCAGTCAGCCAACCTGACAGGAATTTCTGAGCACAAGATGCATTTCATCCTCCATATCATGCTGGACTTGTCTTCTATCACTAATCTTGTTTTGTATAAGCATTTGAAGATAAACAAGGTGATCATTTAGACTAGAGACTAAACATAACATTTGGCACAATGTAACCACTTTTTTTAATTGGTGAATACATGTACCGCTGTGCATTGTGCCAAAAAGAGGGACATTAGAACAGCATAGAGGGGCAGGGAGATCTGCGTCCAAATGATGGAATGATGCATCAAGTGTCTAAGCAAAAACAAGAGAGGATTACAGACAAATGTAATTCATACAAGATATGAGTCACTGCATTGCTACTCCTACTGGATTCTAAACTAGCAGAAGCAAGTACAGGCCATTCATGCCAGCTGGGTCTTGATATTCTGGCTTAACTCAAACTAAACTATTTAACAGTTATGTTTAATTGGTGGCTGAAGGGCATAAAACAGCCAGGCTGCACATGTGACTATTTTTATGTCCTTTCTGTGCTGCAGTAAGCATGAAAAGTGCTGCTTCCAATGCTCAGACAGGCAGAATGGTCACTAAGCAACTTCTTAATGAACAGCCAGCAGCCATGTAGGTGAATTATCAACATAAATCCTGGTACACATTATTATTGTACAACTCATAACTAAGCTAACGCTGTATCGAAAATGCTATGTGAGATGACCCAGTTACCATTTCAGAAAATCTACAGTATTTCTACATATTCTGGCCAGTCTGTATGAAGGCTATACCAGTGAACTTTGCAAATAGCAAACACTGGCAAATGGCAGTGAAGCTATTGGTTAATACTTTACACATCTGTATTCAGTTACTGGTAAACTAAAGGGTTTACAGATTACCCAGAAAGCTCATGGTGAACCAGAACATCCATGCCATGCACTGATGAGGGAAAAACAATCCCAAACAGTCTGTATGCATGTTGGGATATTGTAGCTATGTACAATTAACAAGCTCATCATTGCATTCCAGTGGTTCTAGAGGTGTGAGTAGCTTACAGGGCAAAAAAGGATGATTTGCATATTCAGCAGTGATGCATTGTGGGATACATCATATGCTTTCTCCAATGGGAATAATCACAAATAACTTGTGTTTTTCAAGAAGGCAAACTTCGGTTTTGGTAAACTAAAAGAATCTGTTCAAATAAAGGAATATAAGGTAAAACTAAATACAAGCTTTCTATGAGGAAGACATGATCTAAATTTTCAATTTCTACATTTGCATGGCTTCATCTTGTTCTTGCAGTGTTACTGATATTGATATCATCCATTAAGATTGTATTATTCCAGAAAACTCATCTCGTAGTCTAATCTTTTTTTGTTACGACCAACCGTACAAGATTACCGTACACACAATCATCTTTAACTGCTTGCAGGGACAGAGATTTTTATAACCCTCCTCCTCAGTGTTGTGCAGGTGTATGTAGTATAAAAGATAGGACATGTTGCCCATGACAGTGTGCAATGTGCAGATGCATAACAGAAGATCTGTCATGTTTGTTGGATCCCTCCCTGAATGTTTAGAAGACATCCCACAACTATTGCACAAAATTCCAACAGGTCATATCCCTTTTTAAGTAGAATTTTGATGTTTATTATCCATTTGATTATTGTTGAGCATGGAAAACGGCCTTGGTGAAATTGTTTGTCGGGTTATAGGGAACGTCACCTGGGAGTTATCTGGAGCAAAGCATTGTGCTGTTTGCTGCTGAATTAAATGAAAACTGAACCGAGAGGGATACGGAGGCTGCCATATTTATTTCCTTTTACACAATATTAGTTGCCCAGCTGTCCTGAGGATCCTCTGCCTCTGATACTTTTAGCCACAGACCCTGAACAAGCATGCAGATCAGATGTTTCTGACTGAAGTCTGACTGGATTAGCCATATGTTGTTTCAGGTGTGTGATTCAGGCACTACTGCAGCCAGAGAGATCAGCTGAGTGCAGGCAAGTGGTATTGTATGAAAAAAAAATATGGCAGCTACCATATCACTCTCAGTTCTGGTGTCTTTTAAAGCCACAGAGAGACACTATCAAATACAGCTAGACCTGTTTCAGTAGCATTTTTAGTTTTCTAGATGTTGTCAGTGATTCCAAAATCACTAGGCTTATAAAAGCCTATGGCAGCGATTCACAGAAGCAATTTGCTGACATCTCAATCGCAGTGCCTGCAGCATTTTTGAAGCAATTTCATTCGGGAAATGCAGGGGCCAAAATCACATTCTCTAAAATTGCTCCAGAAATCGCTCTGTTTTTAGTAGCAAACACTTAATTTGTACATTTTGGCAGAAAGCAATGCGCACGGTGTAAGCAAGGCCATCCATCTGCTATCTTCTTTCTTCACTAAACCTATAGTACAATCTCTCACTAAATACATCAAACATGCAGCATTTTGATATTTTAAAATAACAGACTATTTCTGTGCTGTAGAATTGAGCTAGGAGGCTTTCTCAACCAGGGTTCCCTGGAAGCCCAGGGTTCCTTGAGTACTCTGCAGGGGTTCCTTGGCATTTTCCCCATCGTGGGGGAAGTATACTAGAGCACACTATAATAGGGGGTACTGTAAAAAAAGCACTAAATTAGGGGTAAGAAGACAGTATAATGAGTGGCAGTGTAATAGGGGGTAGTGAAATAAACAGCCTAACCTACTTTTAGGGCTGGTGCACACCGAGCGGCTTTTCCAGCGTTTCTGCAGCCGCTTGCGGCTGCGGATCCGCTTGGTCAATGTATCTCAATGGGGTGGTGCACACCAGAGCAGGAGGCGTTTTGCAGAAACGAAAAATGCCGGGGTGAGGCATTTTTGGGATTTTGGATGCGTTTCTGCCTCAATGTTAAGTATAGGAAAAACGCAAACCGCTCTGAAAAACGCCTGTTCAGAGCGGTTTTGCCGGCGTTTTTGTTACAGAAGCTGTTCAGTAACAGCTTTACTGTAACAATATATGAAATCTACTATACTGAAATCCGCTGCAGCAATCCGCAAAACGCTAGCAAAACGCCATAGAAAAATAACAAAAAGCGTTTCAAAATCTGCTAGCATTTTGCGGATCTGCTAGCGGTTTTTGGTGTGCACAAGGCCTAAAAGACCATGCCTCCTGCAAAATAAATGTAGGGGGTTCCTCGAGATCAAAACATTGTTTGCAGGGGTTCCTTGAGATCCAAAAGTTATTTGCAGGGTTCCTCCAGGGTAAAATGGTTGAGAAAGGCTGAGCTAGGTTATTGTGATGATTTGATAACATTAATTATGGGCCTGGCTATGTTAAGAAGCTGAATGTAATGTTGCAGTGACATACAGCTTTCTTCAAAGGTGTTGACAACATAAATGAGATATCAAGAACCAAGCCTGCTGATTTTCCACTGTAACACACAATCAGAAAAGAGACAAGAAAATGGACATGGTTTTTCTGCTGTTTTAATGTCTTCAAAAGGTGACGTAACTACAAACTATGAGGCCCTCCAACAAAAAGCTCATGGTTCACCTTCCCTAGGTTGCAATTTGCTGAAAAATGTGCTTCAATGTTAACGTGCCATGGCATGCGTTTTTTCAGCAAATTGCAAATTGCCAAATATGTGTTGTTGGTGGGCTCCCTCTAATGCATGAGTTGTGTACAGTTTAGGAAGCAGTGTGTCTTTCTTCTAGTATAAAATCATAGATTCCTTAGGTTTTAACCTCCCCCAATGTCTATGCAAAAGAGATGCAAGGAAAAATAGGCACAGAATAGTAGTAATAGAATATTGGGTATTTACCAATATTGTACTTTCTGCTATAGTAAAATTTGGTAATTTTACAGATTTTCCACTATGTCCCTTATCTTTGCCTATCAAGAACCCTCCCCTATCTATGCTTAGGGCCTCAGCCAAACTAATGCAGTTGTGTCCACTTTTCAACAACACATCAACGTAACAGATGCTGAAAAGTGGACAGAAGCAACCACAACTGCGTTAGTGGGCTCAGGACCTTAACAAGAACCCCCTCCTCAGCAAGTGTAGCTAGTACAGCACTCCCAATCCCAAACAGTATGGCCAGTAAAGGAGTCCGCCACATGGCGAAAGAAAGCGTGACTAGTGAAGCATGCAGCCCTCCCCCTCCATTTCCCCATAAAAGATTGGCTGGTACAACCCCCCTAGCAAGTGACACCCCATGTATTAGATGCCGGACACAGGTATGCATATCTTCAGGGAAGAGCTGAGGAGATACAACCCAGCACTGGGGTAGGTGATTCCCACACTTCTCCACTGCACTGCAGAGGGAGTTTTTACATTGTAATCAACAAAGTTATAACACAATTAGTAATTCTGGCTGCGTAAGTGGTGCACTATAATTATGACAAACCGTGAAATAAACTGAAAATTACTAAAACTGTAAACATGCATACACACTTACCACACTAATTGCTGAAACAATCTTTTGTGCTCATTTTGTGTGACAGGTTTGTGGCAAGTGATTTGATGGGTTTCCAACTCGGCGTAACAACAACCACAGAGGCTGCTACGAGTCCCCTGGGCTGAGGAATACCAGTTTGCCCCTAAACCATTTGTATTATTATTATTATTGATTTATAAAGCACCAACAAAGTCTGTGGTGCTGACCATTAGCTGTTTTTTATTTTTTTGCCAAGTGACATCACAGAATGAAAGTATTTTGTCAGTGGCAGGCTTACCAATTCAATCCATCCCTAATATATTATTATCATTATTGATTTGTAAAGCACCAACATATTCCGTGGTGCTGTACAAAGTAAAAAACAAGCATGGGGTACAAAACAATACAGACAATGGTATACACCAATATACAAAATACAGAATTGGTGACATAATACCGAATTATTAATTAAGGTGACAAATGTAACATGATGAATAAAATGTTTAACAAATTCCAAGACACAAAGGGGTCAGAGAACCCTGCCCTTGCAAACTTACACTCTAAAGGAATAGGGAGGGAACAAGAGGTGTGGTAGTATACAATATTCCAGCCTTAGCCTGGATCTCCTCCTACCTCTCCAACCGCTCCTTCACAACATTTTTCAATGGCTCCTCATCCACTCCTACACCCCTCTCAGTTGGTGTTCCTCATGGTTCCGTCCTAGGACCACTACTGTTCTTACTCTATACTGACTCAATTGGCAAAATCATCTCCTCCATGGGCTTCAATTACCACCTGTATGCCGATGACACCCAGATATACCTCCACATCCCAGATCTCTCCTCCTCTACCATGGACAAAGTCTCCGCCTGCCTCACATCCATTTCCTCCTGGATGGCTGCCAGGTTCCTGAAGCTTAATTTGGACAAGACTGAGCTTCTAATATTCCCACCCCGCACAGCTGCACCCCTCCCAGATCTGCACATTACTATCCAAAATACTTCCATCCGCCCTACCTCCCAAGCCCGCTGTCTAGGTGTTAAACTGGACTCTGCACTTTCCTTTACACCCCACATCCAAAGCATTGCCCGATCCTGCAACTTCCACCTCTGCAACATCTCCAAGATCCATTCCTACCTGTCCCCTGACACAACTAAACTCCTCATCCACGCCCTTGTCATCTCCCGCCTAGACTACTGCAATTCTCTTTTCTCTGGCCTCCCCTCTAACCGTACTGTCCTACTTCAATTGGTAATGAATGCGGCAGCCAGACTGATACATTTTTCTCATTGCAGCGTCTCTACGACTCCGCTCTGTAAAGCCCTACACTGGCTCCCCATCAGCTTTAGGATCAATTTCAAAATCCTGTGTTTGGCCTACAAATTGGTTCACAAGACCTGCCCGACCTAGATCTCTGATCTGGTCCACAGGCACATACCAGCCCGCCCCCTCCGATCCTCCAATGACCTGCGCCTAGTCGCATCACGCATATCTCAGTCCCATGCACAATTGCAGGACTTCACTAGGGCTGCCCCCACTTTCTGGAACTCTCTCCCACCAGCCATCAGACTCGTCCCCACCTTTAATACCTTCAAACAAGCTCTCAAGACTCACCTTTTCATGCTTGCATACTCCCCAACACCAGCACCATAATACGTTCGGTTAGACACCCTCTCAACAGATGCACCTATTGTCTCCACCTTCACCCTTTAGATTGTAAGCCACTGGCAGGGCCCTCCTCCCTAGTGTTTCCTGCTTGATTATGCAATCTTACTGACAATCACCCCGCTAGTGGACTAGAACAGTCTCTATTTTGACCTGGCACTGTACTGTTACCAAATCATTTGCATGATCTTGTTTTATTGTGAGTTTCCTGTATGTCCTACCTTGTATGTTAACCAATTTATTTATTGTGCAGCGCTGCGTAATATGTTTGCGCTTTATAAATACAATAAATAATAATAATAGTAATATTTATGCCTAGAGGAAGTGTGTTTTTAAGTTATTTAGTAACGGGTACAACTTGGCAAGAGGTGAACAGGGGAATGGCCTAGGGTGGGCATATGCTAGTTGGAAAAAATGAGTTTTGAAGGAGCGTTTGAAGACTTCAAAGGTTGGAGAGTGATGCAGGTGTCATGGCAAATGTTTCCAGAGGAATGGTGAAGCACGTGCAAAATCTTGTATATGTGAATGTGAGGAGGTGATTCTAGAGGGGGACAAAAGAAGATTGTGTGCAGATCTGATATTGTGATTGGGTTGATATCTGGAAACTAGTGAAGAGATGTAGAGTGGAGAGAGATTGTGGAAAGCTTTGTAGGTTAGGGTTAAGAGTTTGAAATGGTTTCTCTCAATAATTAGCAGTCAATGTAGAGCTTGACTGATAGGGGTAGCAGAGGAAGAGTGAGAAGAAAGATGAATGATACAAACTAGAACACTTGCTTCCTAATGACAGTATACATAAGGTCTTAAAGTAGCATATCATGTCAAAGTAGTAAGGTTAATGTGCATCCCATATGATGTTTCCTCACCCCAGGGTGTAGCATAGCACTCAGATACTTGGGCATGAAGCCAGCACTTCTTGTGAATGTGAAATAGCAGCATGTGTGTAGTGAGGAGCAATGACTGAGCGCACTCCAAGCATCCCATAAAGTGCAGAAGAACTTAAGAAGTAGGAAACTCTCTGCATATGATTGGGGGGGGGGGGGGGGGGTCACCATGGTGCATTACCACACTTCTTTCCTGTACATCTTCCTTTAGTACATCTCCTTACTGTCTCCATTTTTCTTTTGGAATATGCCTCTAGTGATAGCTGGTTGTTACTTGTCAAAAAAGTCCTGATCTACTTATTTAGCAGTAGTGTCATGACATTTTTATGTATACATTTCAAAGACAATTATGCTGAAGAATAAATACTAAGCTATGCCCAAATATATTATATGATAAGTATGATGCGGGGGAGGGGGTTGGGGCAGCAATGAATACACTGTAAACAGTGGAGAGATTAAGTTATTGCCAACACATGGCTTTGAAAACACATGGCCAGACATTTACCATTTACAGTATATGACTCTTGATACCTGTGGTGTGCTGCAGTCTTCAACTGGTCACCCATACAATCACTATAGGGTTAATTTATAGGTGTTCTGCAGAGATAGGCAACATATGTAGTAATCGTTTTCTGTTGTTTTCTGTTGTTTTTTTTTAGTTTTCACTTTACTGCTATGTAACAAAGCTTATACGCCTCATCTGGGAAAAGTCAGAACATAATACAGATTGCTGGAGAGTATTCATTACAGTATCTGCTACTGCAGTTAAATGCAAAATGAATGGCACTCGCTTATTTTTTTAATAAAGCTAGGTTTAGAAAAAAATGTCACTACAACTGCATGAATGTGCAACCCCACTATGTTTCGATATGTCCCAGGTTAGGAATGCAAATAATTGCCTCCTAGTAAGCCACAATTGTTATAAATCCTCTCACACCCCCTCCCCTTTCCATGAATCCAAGAAAGTTTATCTATATTTTACAGATCATAAAAACACTGATCCATAATGATATCAATGGAAATTCTCAGTCCGAAAACAACAGGATGTACAACACAAAATACACGCATTTACAGTCACAAGGGTAACGGTAAAAGCATCAGCACGCCGTATGTCAGCAACATAAGACACCCAAATTCTAGGTCTATCTATCCATCTATCTATCTATCTATCTATCTATCTATCTATCTATCTATCTATCTGTCAAGGAGATTTTCTAGAAAGATAACAATAATAATATACATATAATAATGACAGCTACTTCCTCTGCCCGGTCCTCACACGAAATTGCACTTACCACACCATCCTGCTCAGAGCTTCCTTCACTGCTGTATCCATAGTAGTCAAGAATTTTCTCCAACTCAGAAAAATTCCCAACGTGACCAATTGATTTTCCAGTGTGACAGGCCTGGCAGAGTGCAGCATTGCCCATAACTATGTTGCCCTAAGCTATGCGGTTGTCAGTAGTGTCAGTCATCCACGTACAATCCAGGCAGACAATAGCTGGTCCTCGGTGGTCTGCAAGTTTGCTTGCAAAGTCTATCTCTGCACACACTAGAATCACTTGTGGAATTCATCTCCAACAACTGCAGACATCACAGAGTGACCACTTCCAATTCAGGCGCAGCCTGACTATTTTTACACCTACTAAGCCAGTTATGCATGTAAATGAGATCTAGGAGGGGGCTGCCGCTCAGTACACAGCCATCTTCTCAGACCATGGAGTAGAGTCCAGCAGTGTGAAATGCCTCTGCACTGCATGTCAGCCCTATTGACTTACTTTCCTTTTTTTCCATACAGCTCACTGTCCTTCTGGTTATGCAATGAATGTTACTGATGTATTACATTCCACATCACAGAACCAGCTCTAGTAGCTCTATTCCTATGAATGGCTGCTACACATTTGCTATATGAAAAACTTCCCATAGTAAAAAGTTAATATGAAAGGGTCACTATAGCGAAAAAAGTAGGCAGTTAAAATTGGGGCCAGTCCATCTCATGGGGGATTCTCAGGGTTTTCTTTGTTTTCAACAGCATTTCCTGAACAGAAGTTTAACTGCCAAAATAGTAAGATACCAGCCAGCCTCCCTACTCACTTGCACACTATTTTGTCAGTTAGACTTTGCAACTGCTGTTCAGGAAATTCGGTTGAAAACAAAGAAAATCCTGAGAATCCCCCATGAGGAGATGGACTGGCCCAAAACCTGTCAGTTCTGTCAGATTTGAACTGCCTACTTTTTTCGTGATAGTGGTCCTTTAACTGAATAACACGGAATGACATTGATACAATTATTGAATATGGTGCTATTTTTACTTAAAGAGAAACTCCGACCAAGAATTGAACTTTATCCCAATCAGTAGCTGATACCCCCTTTTACATGAGAAATCTATTCCTTTTCCCAAACAGACCATCAGGGGGTGCTGTATGGCTGATATTGTGGTGAAACCCCTCCCACAAGAAACCCTGAGGTCCGTGGTACTCCTGGCGGTTTCCTGTCTGTGAACCTTGTTGCATTGTGGGAAATAGCTGTTTACAGCTGTTTCTAACTGCCAAAAAAGCATGCAGCAGCTACATCACCTGCCAACAGTAAAAATGTCACTATGTAATAAATGTCAGAATGTATATCAGGGATTTAAAAGATTTTACAATGGGCAAACACTGACTAAATCATTTATACATAATTGTTGTAAAAATGAAGCACTTTTTATTACATTATTTTCACTGGAGTTCCTCTATAATGAAAATGTAGCACCCAATGTTTTGTCCCATAACACAACATACAGTCAGATTGTACAAGAAAAGGGAATTTTGAGAAAAATGTAAAGAAAACGTGTAAAAAAGTGTAAAGTAAGCTCCAGATAACATTACTCCTGAATGTACGAATGCGATCACTCTACTGATAATCCATACCAACACACCAGGAGTTTCTAAAATCATGGCTCCCCTTGCAGAAAATGTAGAAGTAATGCATGAAGAGTGTTAAAGAGGAACTCCAGTGAAAAATAATGTAATACAAAAAGCTATAGAGAAAGTAACAAAATACTAAACGTACACTCTGCATAGTGGTCACGTTATTTTCATAAAATGAAGAATTGGAGTGTGACAGTGTAAATGTTTTTGGATTACGCTGCCCATTATAACACTGGGACGTGAACAAACCCATACAATTGTATGGGCTGTGAGAGGCAACACACATAGGGCACAATCCAATTCACTTTTTCTCCTAAGTTTTCTCCTAGGGGATACTTTCACATTAAAAAGAAAATGCCTTCAATCACTTTCCCCATTGCTACAGTATATCTACGTCAGCTGTGGCAACCTCCAAGCCACAGCCACGTAGATATACTGACCTGTTTTCAGCCCTGCTGTGCACAATCGGGTGCGCTTCAGAGCGCACCCCCCGGCACTTTCAGCTGCATTACTAATTGGTGGAAGGGAACATGTTCCCTTTTGGCCAATTAGTCCACCCCCCTCCCATGAACAATCGCTGCAGTAGTGAACTGCAGCAATCCTTCATCTGTCTCCCTCCGTGCAGAAATAATAAAAAAAAAACTCCAGCAAGCAGCCTCACTCACTTTACCTCGTTCCTGCAACTATCCTGAAGTCTGAGCCTCCGATCGTCATCAAGCCGGGACCCGGGTTACCAGCCTTACGCGGCTGACTGCAGAGCGGGGATCGGAGGCTCGGACTTCAGGATAGTCGCAAGAACGAGGTAAGGTGAGTGAGGCTGCTTGCTGGAGGTTTTTTTTTATTATTTCTGCACGGAAGGGGCTGCCTGATGGGGGGGGGGGGGGCGTCCGGCTATCAATAATGGGGGGGTGGGGGTAGCATATGGAAAAGGGGGGTGTACATATTTACTGGGGGCATCTAATTAACTAAGGGGAGGGGGATTTAATAATTTGGCACATCTGGGCACCTGAGGGGGGGGGGCATAATCATATACTGGGGGCACATTAAGCTATAATGGGGGGGGAACGCTAATCCTGGGGGTACATCTGGCTATAATGGGGTAATCCTGATCCCGGGGACCCATATGGCTATACAAAGGGCCACTATTCCTGGGGGTGCATCTGTCAATCTATTCTGGGGCAGACAAACACAGGGGAGACATCTGGCTATGCTGGAGGGGCTGATATTGGGGACTATTCTGGCTATACTGGGGGGGGGGGGGTGATACTTGGGACACATCTGGATATCTATACTGGGGCGACTTTAGCTGGCTGCACTTTTTATTTCTAAACAGAAATTGGTCAAAATTGAGAAATAATGCATTTTTTAATTTTTCCCCACTTTTTCCCATTAAAATGCATAGAGAGGAACATTTTTCTTGGTACCAAATACCCCCCAATGAAAGCTTAGTTTGTCTTGAAAAAAACGATATATAGATCGTTTAAGTGGCACGGGTACAGATGAAGTTATTGCTGATTAAAAAGGGACACCGCTAAAGCGTCAAAACTGCTCTGGTCCATTAGGGGAAAACAAGGTCTGGATGCGAAGGGGTTAAGTGAACAGTAATTAAGAAAATAATTTTGATAATGCTTTTCCACCTTCTTTTTGGTACTTTTTCAATTGCAGAGTACAAAAGTTATTTTAAACAGAAGATGAAAACTTACCTCCAAGGAGAGAACTTAGGAGGAAAAGTGAATTGCGTTAATGCATCTTTGGACAATACACAATAAAGAAAAGTATTGAAAATAATCAAAATAAAGTAAAAACAAAGTGTGAGCTTTTAAACTGATTCCCATTGGCACCAATCTATACGATATGAAGCAAGCAAGATGAACACTGCAACATGTTGTAGTTTAAGATAGGCAAGCCAACATAGAACAACATAAACACATAATTTGAATGTTTGCGAGCAAAGCCAGGGAAAGAAGACCACACTGTGCAGAATCTTCATCCTTTTACAAAGAGAAGAAATAAAGACGCTGAAGGAAGGATGAGGCAATGCTGCATTTACAAAGGACTGAACAAAACAACTAAAAACATACCACATACATACTTAAAGCTTATTAGAAAGATAATAATTGTACTTGTCCAGCATCAAATAAAATGGCAGTTATCCAATGAAGGTAAAATTTGGTCTTGTGCTAGAAACAACTGATGTATCCTCTGTATGCAGTCCTGACATGATAGTGATTATTTTTAGAATAATGAATGACCTCTGAATTTCCCTTCATGTTGTTGCACTCCAGGTCAGAACAGCTTAATTTAATGCAGCTGTGACTGACAGACCTGCTGCTCCTGGAAAAAAATGTTCGGGTCCAGTGCTCTCATGTTAGAAAGTGTTGAATGACAAAAAATTCTCTATGTACTTTAATAGCACCTTTTCACACATACTTTAACCAATTAGATAGGAACAACCAATTTCAAGAACAAAAGTGTCAGTGGAAAGTATGTCTGCATACAACAGCTTCTATCCCTGACCGTTGGTTGTGTGTGAGCTTTATTCAGACATCAGAAGATAGAACCTCAAACTACAGAAGCTTTACAATACAATGGATAACAATTCTGAGAGGCTAATTTGTAAAGGATGGCAACAATTAAAAATATAGCTGCTTTTTAAAATGTGTTCTCTTTTATTCTTTCTTTCTTTTGAGAAAATAAGTACCATAAGTGATACGAAGTGGAGAAAAGAAGCTAAATTCAAACTGACTGACGATCTGGAAAATGGTGAGCAAGTAAGGTGAGTAGGGCACATCTCAAAAGTATTTCAAAATTAACGTCTTCGTGCATTGCCACACATATTACCACGTTGCTGGTCATTTGTAACGTATGCATAATATGTACAGCTCAGATTGCATTGTTACGAAGGAACGCAACGTGCTGCTCCAGTGTGAATGGGTCTATTGTGGAGCCACTGCAGCACGTTGTTGTGTGATTACAACTTACATCATAACGCACTGCAATATACCAAGCGTGGATGCACCCTAAAAGTAAGCAACAGATGCCTCATTGACATGAAATGAAGTGACCAAAAAAATGGAACCACATGCCAATGTTGTTTAGGAAGATGTAAGCATTGGCCTAGTTTCACATTGCTGCATAGTATAACTTGCACATAATGCAACAAAAAACAACATTTGCAGTGACATGCGATGTAACCCACAAAAAGCAGCAACTGTCCAATAAACACCTCCATGCACTAACATTGTGTTTGTCAACGAGGGCTATTATAGCAATGCAATGCCTGGTCCACATTGTAACAATGGAACCCATTGCATGCATCACAATGGATGAGGTGTGAAGCGTTCAGAGACTTTGAACAGCACTGCTTCACAGTGTGTAAAACGGTGTATGTAGAGATGGCCCGAACCTTCGATTTTCGGTTTGCAAACCGGGTTCGCGAACTTCCGCAAAAGTTCGGTTCGCGCGAACTTTCGTGAACCGCAATAGACTTCAATGGGGAGGCGAACTTTGAAAACTAGAAACACTTATGTTGGCCACAAAAGTGATGGAAAAGATGTTTCAAGGGGTCTAACACCTGAGTTTTTGCATGGATGAGTGGGATAGACGCCAAAAGTCCCGGGGAAAAATCTGGATTTGACGCAAAGCAGCGTTTTAAGGGCAGAAATCACATTGCATGCTAAATTGCAGGCCTAAAGTGCTTTAAAGGACTTACGAGGCCTGTTTGCTCAAAAAAAAAAAAGTTAGATACTGGTTTCAGTTTGTGAGGCACGGAGGACGCCGTCCGCGCCCTCCGTGCCGTTCCGCCGGGTCCCCGCTGCTCAGTATCCCCCCGAACGTCCCCCGACCTGTTTCCTGTAGCGTGGATTGGCCTTAGAGCTGCGCAGCCGCACTCACGGCTATGCGGACTGCGCAGCCGCGGCCAGCTCCGGCGGCCATCTTTGTGAAGGCTGAAGAGCCCGACCCGGGCCGTGCGGTCGGGGGACGTTCGGGGGGATACTGAGCGGCGGGGACCCGGCGGAATGGCACGGAGGGCGCGGACGGCGTCCTCCGTGCCTCACAAACTGACACAGGTATCTAACTTTTTATTATTTTTTTTTTGAGCAAACAGGCCTCGTAAGTCCTTTAAAACATCTTGCATGTGTATACATCAATCAGGGAGTGTATTTAGAGTACTGCTTCACACTGACACACCAAACTCACCGTGTAACGCACCACACACAGCTGTTTGTGTAGTTCTGGCCGTGCTGGACTGGTGCGCACCATGGCGAGAGTGCAGGTCGTGGCGGTTTTCAAGCCCATATGGTCGCCGGGCTGTGGTAGCTCACTGATAGAACAACAGTGACTGTCCAGCTGATCAAATTTGGTCTGTCCACAATGAAGCAACGACCTTATTATCTTGGGTGTGCCCCACCCCCCCCACGAGACACTCATATAGCCGTTGGTCATTGCTTCATTGTGATACGCAAGCCCCTTCACCGCGGCAAGGTAATGATCACGAAAGGGAATTGGCACATGTACATGCCTTTTGTTTTGTTGTTGCAGCTGCAGTGCAGCCAGAAAAATTAGGCTGGCATGTACATGCACCAGAAAAAGTAGTATAGCGGCCGCTGCTAGCAGCGCCTTTAAAAATTCAGGAATCCGCCTGGAGTCCGGGACCCTGTTGGTGGTGGCAGAGAAGGCAGTCAAGCGGCAGAGGTGCTGTGTGGGGAGCGACTTAGTCTTGGAGCAGGCAGTCACACGGCGTGCAGGCAGAGATGCTGTGTGTGGGGACTGACTTAGTCTTCAGGCGGGCAGTAGCCCTCCGGGATCCATGCCTCATTTATTTTGATAAAGGTGAGGTACTGAACACTTTTGTGACTTAGGCGATTTCTCTTCTCAATGACAATGCCTCCAGCTGCGCTGAAGGTCCTTTCTGACAGGACGCTTGAGGCACGGCAAGACAGAAGTTGGATGGCAAATTGAAACAGCTCTGGCCAGAGGTCAAGCCTGCGCACCCAGTAATCCAAGGGTTCATCACTGCTCACAGTGTCTACATCCACACTTAAGGCCAGCAGGTAGTCGGCTACCTGCCGGTCCAGGCGTTGGTGGAGGGTGGATCCGGAAGCGCTAAGGCGAGGCGTTGGACTAAAGAATGTCCGCATGTCCGACATCACCATGAGATTGCTGGAGCGTCCTGTCCTTGCCTGCATGGACATGGGAGAAGGATTACTGGCAGTGGTACCTTTATTGCGTTGTGCTGTGACATCACCCATCACATATTATAATGTGCACCTGTCACACACAGACAGGTACCGGACAGGCACAGTGACACTGCGTGCGCTCACGTAGGTAGGTGGGTGCACTGAACAACAGGTAGGTATATGCAGTGATGGGTATTACAATGTGCATCTGTCACACACATAGACAGGTACCGGACAGGCACAGTGACACTGTGTGCACTCACGTAGGTAGGTGGGTGGGTGCACTAAACAACAGGTAGGTATATGCAGTGATGGGTATTACAATGTGCATCTGTCACACACAGACAGGTACTGGACAGACACAGTGACACTGTGTGCGCTAACGTAGGTAGGTGGGTGCACTGTGAACAACAGGTAGGTATATGCAGTGATGGGTATTACAATGTGCACCTGCCACACACAGACAGGCACCGGACAGGCACAGTGACACTGCGTGCGCTCAGGTAGGTAGGTGGGTGCACTGAAATGAACAACAAGTAGGTATATGCAGTGATGGGTATTACAATGTGCACCTGGCACAGTAGTAATTATACCACCAAGGGGCCAAAGGCCAGCTGCGACTGACTGACAGGGCTGTATATAATGCAAGTGGGCCACACACACAATAAAAAAAAAAAAAACATCACAAGAACAAGATTAGCTCTCAAAAAAGCTGTTGAGGGGTGCTTTTTTTTTTTGCAATAAGAACCAGCAAGGAGCAAGCTAAGAAGCCTACAAGAGCCTAACTAAGCTTTCCCTATAGGTCTCTGCACAGCAGCTCTCCCTTCTCTAATTACTGCAGGCACACGAGTGAGTGAAAAGCCTGACGCTGCCTGCCTTTTATAAGGGGGGGGGGTGGGTGGGGCTCCAAGAGGGAGTGTAGCCTGATTGGCTACAATGTGCCTGCTGACTGTGATGTAGAGGGTCAAAGTTGACCCTAATGATGCACTATGGGGGCAAATCTAACTTCCGGAAAAGTTCGCGTTCGCGAGCGCAAACCACTGAAGTTCGCCAGGAACCGTTCGCCGGGAACCATTCGCCGGCGAACCGTTCAGGCCATCTCTAGGTGTATGTCTAAACGTAACGCAACATGTCAGTGTAAAATACCCTTTTCAGATGGTAAAATGTGCAACAACTTTTTGCAAATTGATCACCATTTCTAGTCCCTAGTAAGTAGGAATGGTCAGTAAGATGCAGATTTTATGCTACTTCACAAATGTATGCAATTTGAATAAGGGCTGCAGCAGCTGCATTTGACTGGTCCATTTCCAAGCTACATATATTTACATAAAATCTGTATCAGGTCAGATTTACATCTCATCAACCATCCTTACTAGCCTGCCATGATGCTGGCATGGTACAACCCCCTCCCCTTCCCCATCTAGATCCTCTTTCTCAACCTCTCCTGACACTCCTTCATCTGATGACTACTGCTTTTGTTGTTAAACTGTTTTAGCTACTACTCGAAGAAGTGCTGGGATTTATGGCATCAGTTATGGACTGTTCAAAGACAGGATGCACATGCCATTCGCCCTCTCAGGTATTCATCTTCATGCCTAGATGATTATTGATAATCAATGTTCAATTTCTACTGCACTTAAGTTATACTTACATTTTTTCCTTTTTACTTCAGCAAAGTTTGGAATTTAAGCGTCAGTGGTGCACCTTTTTTTATAAGAATCAAACTTGTGGTGAAAAAAAATGTTCTCCACTTTTTGGTGAACAGGTCTGTTCAACTTTGTATAGGTGCAATTTGTGATATGTACACATCTACAAGGCAACCTAGGCAACTGGCTCTCTCACTTCTCACATTGCCAAAAGAACTGCAAGGGAAACCAAAGCTACTACCTTGCCTAGGGCCTCATTTCATCTTAATACATCTCTGTATGGACACCTCTTCAGGACTTTCATAGAGTCATCAAATTTTGTGCTATTTACTGCCAAACAGTTGGATTTCTTTTACTTTAGAAATATGGACTGAATGGGCCAATTCACTTTGGCAAGTCGGCTACACGGTGTCTTGGCTTCCATTGTGATAATGTAGGGAGGGCTTTGCGCTCCCAGACAATGCGCACATTACATCCATTCTAAAAAAGAATAGCGATATGGTGCCGTGAGTTACGAAGTGTGCGTTGCCAGCAAACACCAGTTTTGAAATTTGTTGCAATGTGCTGCATGCGCTATGGATTCACTAGGACTGCCATGTGTTCTACCTCATCTATCAGTGAATGAACAGATATTGAAGTTAGAGTGTCTGATACTTGAACAAATAATTGAAAGGCATTGTCCACTTCATGAATTAATCGATTAAGGGCAATAAAGGTTATCACACCATTTTATCACCAGTGTGTGCGTCTTTGTGTGTGTGTGTGTGTGTGTGTGTGTGTGTGTCTACAATACTGCACACTTACTCTAAACACTTCCTAGTTCAAACCGTTCTGTTTTGCCTTCTAAATGGGCATCACAGCAGTGTGATGGTGGTGAAAATCTGTGCAATTTGCAGGGATGATATAGTGAGTGCCACACAATTGGCTGTTCAGTGTAGCAGAATTGCAAGACTGGCTGGACACAATTACAAATAATTTGTCATGTGTCATATATATACTAGTTATGTATTTTATTTGCCTTGTGTTTCACTTTAAGGCCACTGTATTATACAGACATTTGTGAACGCCATCTTCCCGTATAATTAGCTGATACAATACACTCGGCTTCCCTACAAAGCACACTCACGGTATCCTAGCAACAACCAATTCCTGCATTTGCCTCAGAGGCTTACAAGCAGTCATTACATAACGATAGGTAACCTGCACACATCTCTCTCATTCCTGTCTCTGTCTCATTTTCAGCTACATCTGACAAAACATTGCTAATAAAATAACAAAAGAAGACTTTATATTAACTAAATGTAAGAATCTATTCTTCAAGTGTAGTTTTTGAGAAAAAAAATCAAGGCTCAACATTTGCATTAGGCCCATATCACACATGCACTTCATTGTAGTGGCAGAGTCACTACACTTAGTACCTGCAACCTAACTTACTGTATATGCTGTAAAGTAGCCAAGGGCATTTTTTTTAATCTGATGACTTTACCCTTCAATACCGAGCATCTACGAGTTTAAAGAGGAACTGTACAGTAAATAACTTAATTAGTAAAACTGCTTATTTTCTCAATATTAATTTATAGATTAGTCAGAGTTTGCCCATTGTAAAATCTTTCCTCTCCAATGTATTTATCACTGGTGGTGACGTCTTTAGTCCGGCCAGGTGATCTGTATGGAATGTTCATTGCTCAGGGCCCTTTCACAAGGGGGTAATTTTACCCCACCCCACCACAGGGCAATGAAAGTCTATGGAGACTTTTATACTGGACCATGGTCATGACATCACACTGTGGGAAGGGTTTCACCACAATGTCAGCCAGACAGACCCCTTATGATCTATTCCAGAAAAGTTAAAAATATTTATTTTGGGAAAGGGGGTATCGGCTACTGACTGGAACGAAGTTCAATCCTTGGGAAGGGCCCGTTCTCACTATGGCGATTAGCGGGCGATTCCCACTAATTGCCGAAGCGCTAGCGCTTTTTAAAGCGCTAGTGCTATTCTAACCCTATGTCAGTGATTTTACTGCAGCGATTGGCGCAGATCACGGGCTATTAGCAATTATCGACAATCACAAAATGTGTTACCTGCAGCATTTTACCACAATTCCGGAGAGATCGCGGTACAGTGCTTATAAAGCGCTGATCGTGATCGCTCTGAATCGCGGAAGTGTACAGTAATTTTACTGCACTAATTGTGGCAAAATCACTTACGCAAAACGTTTTGCACTTTTAAGTGTGAATGGGTCCTTAAAGTACCTCTTTAAAGCAAACCTAGATATAACTGATAAAATAAAGATATAGTCTGAAAGAACATTTTATATTGTGCCTATTGCACCTACAGTAGTTTCACCACCATCATGTCCATTACTCTTTTAATAAACATATTAAAAATAAATGCAATAAAGAGAAAAGTGTTCATTTCTGTTAAGAAGCCCCGTAATAACGTCCAGCCTTGCACTGTGTGCCCAGTGCCCACTGTCTTAAATACTTGTGCACTTTTTCTCCATTAGAGTACAATAATAAACTAATCAACTTGGCATGCGTGGCTCCAGCGCATTACACAAATCAAGAGTATGCATTATCGGGCATGGAAGGAGAGGGAAAGGGAAAGTAATAGGAGGGAACTTTTCTGCAAGCCTTCCTCTTTCTGTCCGAAAAAGGTGATTGTCTGAGAAGTCACTTGTTGTGTGGGAATCATTGGGGAACCAGCCACATAACCAGACAACAATTAAGATCTAGGATGTACACAACTTTACATTGCTTGTCCTCAGGTTCGGTATCCTTTAAAGAGAACCCGAGGTGGGTTTGAAGAATATTATCTGCATACAGAGGCTGGATCTGCCTGTACAGCCCAGCCTCTGTTGATATCCCTAATCCCCCTAAGGTCCCCCTGCACTCTATCCTCATAAATCACAGCCACGCTGCTGACAAACAGCTTGTCAGAGCTGGCTGTGTTTATCTCTATAGTGTCAGTCTGCTGCTCTCCCCGCCTCCTGCAGAACTCCATTCCCTGCCTGCATCCCTTCCCTCCCTGCTGATTGGAGGGAAGGGATGGGGCAGGGACCGGAGCTATGCAGGAGAAGGGGGAGCAGCTGAGACTGACACTACAGATGTAAACACAGCCTCACAGCATGGCTGTGATTTATGAGGGATTGCAGAGTGCAGGGGGACCTTAGGGGGGTATGGGATAGCAACAGAGGCTGGGCTGTATAGGCAGATCCAGCCTCTGTATGCAGATAACATTCTTTAAACACACCTCGGGTTCTCTTTAAGTATGTTCTTAAGCAGCCGAATTACTATTGTTGATCTCTGGCTCTTCAGCTACTTATGCACACATGTAAGAATTGTCACTCATCAGGGATCGGGAAACGATATCTCGGGTGACAATTTGGGGAACGATGCTGTGCAGACACATGCCGGCCTTGAGGCCAGAGATGTGTTCTGTTGCCATGAAGGGGGACGAGGGACGACAATCAGCGGAGGACAGAGCAGCTTCAGTCAGTTGGCAGGGGATGGAAATAGCATTGTGATCGTTAATGCTCGGGAATCGGGGGTCGTTAAAGATCCGACAGGATGGATTCTTAACGATCCAGATGCCTGAGTAATATCGATCATCTGCTGCTGTACGCACATAACGATCTTTGGCTGAAACAGTGCATGTGTGTACATAGCTTAGGAGGTCCTGTTTTCCATTCATTGCTATTAGTTTGCTATTAGTAGACACAATTTGCATAGCTAAGTACTTGCTTTATACAGTGTAAGGTCACCCCCTCAAAAAAAATTGCAGGGATTGAATAGTTGCCAAGATTAGTAAGTAACTGCTGCAAATCAGCAGCCATAGTTCTTGAGGTACTCATACTATTCACAATGCTCTGCATTATAATTGTGCAGCAAATCAATACAATGATCCTACAATAGGCGCATTCACGTGTGCACACTGCAGTGCCCTGGATTGGGTATAAGAATGCAAGCTGAGTTTTGCACTTCCAGATTCCGCACACGTGAGTTACAAATGACTGGTGGCGATATGCAACCATGGCCCATATGCAATTCACTTTTTCACCTGCGTTTTCTCCTAGGTGATATTTTCACAACTTGTAAATAAAATGCCTTTTAATCCCCCAGCAAGCAAACAAATACTCAGAATAATTTTGATAGTAATTTTTCGCCTACTTTTTTGGTACTTTTTTTCCATTGCAAAGTGCTAAAAAGTTATTCTAAACAGAAGATTAAAATTATCTCCTAGGCGAAAACTTATATGTATGCAATTCCCTTTTTCTCCTGAGTTTTCTCCTACGAGATACTATTCATCTTTGAGTTATAATAACTTGTTAGCACTTTGCAATGGAAAAAGGTCCAAAAAGTACATGAAAAAGTGCTATCAAAATTATTTTGAGTATTTGTTTGCTTTCTGGGGTATTAAAAGGCGAAAAAAAGTGAAAAACTCAGAAGAAAAGTGAATTGCATATAGGCCCCTGTGTTGTGCTGTATGCAATACAGGAGGAGGCTAATTCTGAAATCCATTGCAATGTGCAGCATGCATGCAACAACTAATTTAGTCTGACATTAGATTTACACTTATTTTATTTTACACTATTCTAAATCCTGCAGTACAAAGTGTAGAAAGAGAAAATTTTAACAATGTGAAAGGGGAGTTTGTCACTGTTGATTGTGTGTGTTGTGTTTGCGTTTTTTTACACTGCCTTAACACGGGAATATATAGAAGGGCATGATCTGAGCAAGAAGCTAAGAAAAGAAAATGCAGATCCATCTGGCACGGGAGATTAGAACATCCAGCATGTCTACTAATCCTAAAGGGAAAGCACAAAAAATAAAGGTTGTGACCTACAGCTGCAACATACTCAAGGGAATTTCTCTGAGCTGCCTCTCTGGCTGAACAGTGGTGCAGTCAAGAGTTGGCCATAGACAGGGCAGATCAGATGTTTATCTGTCAAATCTGCAATATTTTCCAAATCGCTCTCTAACTTTTCCAACTATGTGCAGTCTGGTCAAACCTAAACAATCCCTTAAGTTGATGTCCAAGTAGTGAGTTTAAAGGGTTCAAAAATCACCACGTGATTTTCCTGACGATTTTTGAGACGACCGGCAATTTTTTGAGTGACAAGCTGTGATTTCAGTGATCTAGTGACATGGGTACAGGTATCACGAGAACGATGTTTAGCGATGCACGCCAATAATGACCATCACGGTGGATCCCTGACGACTCCGTGCAAAGTACCATGATCACTTGACTTCCTGCTCGCGCCCCACGTGTAAAATCGTGTGACATCGCAAGCAGGAAGATGAATCGCCAAACGCTCGTCGTCAACGGGACGCCGCTAGACCCATCGAGTGATGAGTACTCTGCTTAACAGTGTACAGATCTGCTGATCTGATAGACCAGTCATACAGCTGTCAGATATTCCTATAGCCTCTTATGTCTACAGGCATGTGTTGTTGCAGAAAGTAATGTGGATTTCTGAACAAATATTTACAAGTGGCTTTATTCAACATCTTCAACTCATGAGAGTCAGCAAGCACACAAAGCTCTGAGATAAGGACATTCAGGTCAAACCTACTAACCGCATTATCATGCATCCACATGCAGGGTCATGCAAGCATAGCCCATCATCATGCAATGCCAGTAAGTGTATTTATTAGCCAACATTTCTAGCATGCATTGTGTTTCCCTTTTCATAGGAATACAGACTCCTCCACACTGTTCTATTCTTTTTCATAATATTCTTACCCACATACTATAGGAATATCTTACAATGATAATGGTGGCTGTGAGATATATTTACTCCCAGCAACTGAAATTATAAGATATTTCAGATGCATTAGGTTATGTTTATACCTAAAACCTGGTACACACTTTTAGTTATGATTGGCCAATCACTGACAAGACACAGAACATTTCTATTGGGCTTTTCTCCTGGTAAACTTAAAGCGCCAGAGCTGCAGCCACCAGGATGTGATCTATAGGCAGTATTAAGGAGACTTGCTCAAGTTCTCCTACTGAATAGGTGCTGGCTTACTGAACAGGGAGAGCCAAGATTCAAACCCAGGTTTCCTGTATCCAGCCACTTGACCAATTTTGCCACCTCAGTATAGTATGAGAGTTTACCTACTGTACATAATCAGCTTATAGTATTCAATATCTCTTGGCCCTCATACTACATAAAAGTGCTTTAGGGTTTGTACACATATGCAATTTTGTTTGGCCAATTATTGGCCAATTTTACCTCTTCCTTTAGAGCCAACAAATTTTTGAATACTGTGGCATTAACAGATTGTGTAGGTGAGGTCTCATATTACATCTAGGGGGTAAGAAGACTGGCCAATCACTGGCCAATACAAATTCTTTCTGTGTACATAGAATGGAATGGAAAAACACCACTGGTTTCAGTCTTTTTTTTTTAATAATCAGCTTTTTAATAGTTAACATTTAATGCCCTGCCTCCCCCCCCCCCCCCCTAATTTTAAGGAAAAGTAAATAGGGGGCTATGCTCTTGCTAATACAATTTTCTTATTCTATCTAGGATTCCCTTTGGAAAAATCAGGCATGTGACTCAGAATGCTCAGAATGCCCAGCAGCTGCAAGAGGTGGGCGGGGTTATGCAGTGAGCTCTGTGCTCAGAGAGAAAGTCTAGCCGAAGCCTCAGTTCCTCTCTGTCTACCTGAGGTGGGTGACTAGCTGGGGAGGAAATTGGATAGGTCAAAGACTGCCGTTCAGTCACATTGGCAAATTAAGGCAAGTTTGTAAATCCAGCCAGTGGTAACAAAGATAAATGATGCAAAATTGTTGAAGTGCAATGCCCCAAACTTAGTGCATTACAAATTATTAATTAGTTTACATGATGTGCATTACCAAAACATAAGCCTGGACCAGGTCTTTAAAGTGTACTTGAAATGACACGTGACATGATGAGATAAACATGGGTACATACTGCATAATACTAAACTTGCTTACAACTTGCCTGTGTTCACATTTTATTTTTTTGCATTGCAAAAATGAATATACCAGTGCTTTATGTATAAAAATGAGGCTGTGGAACTGCATTCAAATTCTACAAAGGTTCTCTTGAAACATAAGCAAAAAACAAAACAAGTTTGTCTGGCTGAGGTAATCACCCCGATAACACTAGAGAGCTGAAAAGCAAACAGTTATTTTTATTTTAATTGGCAACTGAATGAACAAGTTTATACATCACACTGACATGGCCACTGTGCAAACTTCAGATATCCTAAAAGTGAATATAAGAATATGAGACACCAGTAAAGCTTTATATATAATTTCTACAGAGGTATTGCTCTCAGTCAACAATTTTGGACCAATCCATTATTCAAGCCATTCCCCTGCCCTCTACTCTTTACTATAAATTTGGCCACTAACAAAGTACTGAAAAAGAGTTCTCCACTTTTTTGATGAACACATCCGTATAAGCATGTGATAACCTAAAACGCTTTCTGGAACCACTAATACTATTGCATTTCTAAATTCTGTCATAGAAAATCATGGGATGGCTATGGATTTACGGCTGTACAGCTGTCACCTGCCAAGGAACGTCACCACAGGACCCCTGCAAAACCAGCTTTCTGAACTAGGTCTAACAGCATACTTCTTACAGAGACAGAATAATCTCTAGTTGGAGCAGGAAAGACTTAATAATCTGATTTTGCCTTTTAAACATTGGAAAACATTTTTATAACACAAGCAGTATAAATCTAAAAATAAACGGGATTTAAAGTAAAAGTATTCCAAAAAAAACAGTAACTCCAGAACAGGCCTTGGCTCTTATGAGTGAGTGACAGAAGTTGGAAACAGAGTCATCAATCAGGAGTGACAGGCACAATTGACAGAATGAAAGATGCATCTGTCACTTGCCACTCTTCTCCAGTAGTCCTTTATGGAACTACTGTACATCTACTGACATTCAAGCAAGTGTAAGAGTGTCCCAAACAGGGGCATAGTAATAGGGGTTGCAGAGGTAGCCACCGCATCAGGGCCCTTGGGCCAGAGAGGCCTCGAAGGGCCCTCCCTCAAGTACAGTATTAGCTCTCTATAGGTCCTGTGCTCAAAATAATCACTTCTAAAGATACTTTGAATAGTGGTAATTATTAACTAACTGTTCCCCATCCTCTTCTTGCACCTCTGATACTGTAGTTGCCATTGGCAGGTTTTGGTGCACCGCATCAATTGTTATGTATAGAGTGCTTGGGGGGCCCCATTGTAAAACTTGCATCGGGGTCCACAGCTCCTTCGCTACGCCACTGGTCCCAAATCTTTGTGCTTTTTCAACTGGACTGAAAAGCTACACCTTTCTGAACACACCCATAGAAACACATACAAAAATGACAGGATGGGACTGGACCGGAAATGTACAGATTTATATTTGAACACAACCATAGAAACACATAGCCAACTATCCAAACCTGACAGGACTGGACACCGTCTTATGTGTGAACCAAGCCTAAGGTAATGCAATTTAACGAAAGACAGCTGGAAAGCAGCAGAAGTGCTGGATACATATTTTATTCTGAATTGTTCATGATCTTTTTTCTAATCATTTCCCATAAATGTACAGTCAGGTCCACAAATAATGGGACATTGACACAATTCTAACATTTTTGGCTCTATACACTACCACAATGGATTTGAAATTAAACAAATACGATGTGCTTTAACTACAGACTGTCAGCTTTAATTTGAGAGTATTTACATCCAAATCAGGTGAACAGAGTAGGAATTACAACAGTTTGCATATGTGCCTCCCGCTTGTTAAGGGAGCAAAAGTAATGGGGCAAAATAATAATCATAAGTCAAACTTTCACTTTTTAATACTTGGTTGGAAATACTTTGCAGTCAAATACAGCCTGAAGTCTGGAACACATAGACATCACCAGACGCTGGGTGTCATCCCTGGTGATGCTCTGCCAGGCCTCTACTGCAACTGTCTTCAGTTCCTGCTTGTTCCGGGGGCATTTTGCCTTCAGTTTTGTCTTCAGCAAGTGAAATGCATGCTCAATCGGATTCAGGTCAGGTGATTGACTTAGCCATTGCATAACATTCCACTTTTTACCCTTCAAAATCCCTGGTTGCTTTTGCAGTATGCTTTGAGTCATTGTCCATCTGCATTGTGAGCACCTTCCAATGAGTTCTGAAGATTTGGCTGAATATGAGCAGATAATATTGCCCCAAACACTTCAGAATTCATCCTGCTGCTTTTGTCAGCAGTCACATCATCAATAAATACAACAGAACCATTTCCATTGGCAGCCATACATGTCCACGTCATGACACCACCACCACCATGCTTCACTGATGAGGTGGTATGCTTAGGATCATGAGGAGTTCCTTTCTTTCTTCATTCTCTTCTCTTCCCATCACTCTGGTACAAGTTGATCTTGGTCTCATTTGTCCATAGGATGTTGATTCAGAACTGTGAAGGCTTTTTTAGATGTCATTTGGCAAACTCTAACCTGACTTTTCTGTTTTTGAGGCTCACCAATGGTTTACATATCGTGGTGACTGTTGACTTTAACACACATACACCTACCTCCTGGAGAGTGTTCTTGATCTAGCCAACTGTTGTAAAGGGAAATAATTATTTGGTCATCCACCACAGTTGTTTTCCATGGTATTTCTATTTTGGTGTTGTTGAGCATACCAGTGCATTTCTTGTTTTCAAGCATGTTCCAAACAGTTGTTTTGGCCACGCCTAATGTTTTTACTATCTCTCTGATGGGTTTGTTTTCAGCCAAATGATGGCTTGCTTCATTGATAGTCACAGTTCTTTAGATCTCATCTTGAGAATAGACAGCAACAGATTCCAAATGCAAATAGCACACTTGAAATTAACTCTGCACCTTTTATCTGCTCATTGTAATTGTGATAATGAGGGAATAACACACACCTGGACATAGAACAGCTGAGAAGCCAATGCAAACTGTTGTAATTCCTACACCGTTCACCTGATTTGGATGTAAATACCCTCAAATTAAATCTGACAGTCTGCAGTTAGAGCACATCATGGTCATTCCTTTTCAAATCCAGTGTGGTTGTGTATAGAGCCAAAAATGTTAGAATTGTGTTAATGTCCCAATATTTTTGGACCTGACTGTATAATGACAACAAACATCTGACAGATATACTAATTTTATATTTATTGTGACTTCCTAGCCTTCTGCTTGTTATAACCCATTCAGGTTTGGTACCAACACAATGTTGCAAGTATAGAGCATCTAATTATGAATATAAGATTATTCAAGCAATAGTTATGTGATACGGACATTCATGTAACTATTGAAACAGCAAGCAGAGGTTAACATGGCCAAATGACATATGATCAAACTATGTACAATGCTGATGCACCAGGAATTTCTTTGAAGCCAGTGGACCACATGTAGTATGGTATATAGTCTAATATGAGGAAAACAAACAAACAAAAAAATAGTAGAGAAAAATTCCTTGAGGTAACACACTGGATCAAACTTGGGTTGACATGGCTGGGCGGAACCTACAAGGTTTTCCAATTATAACAAATCATTACTTCCCCATGAGGAGATGGGCTAGTCCAAAACCTGTCTGTAATGTCTGATTTCTACTACTTACTGTAAGTGACAGCAACAAAGGATAAAAGTAATTTATGGCTCATTTTGCTCTGGAAGAAACATACTTCTTATTTGTAAATGTTTACATTTATTTTACATTTTAAGATTTTGGCGACAGTGGTCCTTTAAAACTGTCTCCACCAATTTCCTTATATTACATTTTTGCTGCTATCTTGCAAATGTAGAATGAGGAATCACCACAAGCTGTAACAGGATAATGGGTGGGGAGATTACTAAATAAAACCTAGTTCTCTGTACGTTGTTAAGGAACAAAGGAAGTACCTCAGCTGTGCAGACATAATCACTTGATTGGAAGAAAATGCTCCAGGGGCTTCTGATAAATGTTAGAGCAGCTAAACCCTTCTGACTAGAAGGCAGTCATTGTCTGCACAGAGCTTCACGTCAGCAGCCTAGAAGAGAGGACATGCACACTGCAGAATTCCCTGTACACACTGCATGGACGGCCTTCAGACAAATGGCCTTCTTCTTGCTATTATAGTTACCAAGTAGCTGTGCTAACATCTCCAAGAAATACCCGGGGCAGGAGCTAAACCAAGAGGAACCATATGCAAAAGGAGAAAAATGACTGCAGGGGATGCCATATGAATTACAAGGATAAGATTCCATTTAATTTAGGTATCCCCATGTGACAGGCCAGTGTAGCCTATTTCCTCCAAAACCAGATATTATTCACTTGAGGTACTTACTATGTCTTGGTGAAAATTAATTCAGATAAAAGCAATCTGTAAATATCTTACAGAAAGAATGAAATAGTGAAGTGAAAGAATGAAGGTTAAATAGGCACATGCAAATTACCTTACTTATTTTATAGCTGTACTTAAGAAGGAAACATATTTAAGTTTAGGATAATGAGGTAAATACAGCAGTTAGAAGATCTGTAAGGCCACGTTCACTGGAACTGTTGTGATTCCTGTGAGAGCAGGAATGTAACTGCTTCGCATACAGTGAAGCATACACTCCATTAAAACTATGCTTTAATGTAACCATTTTTGTGGTAATGCATTGTATGCAGTGTGCTACCATGCCGTACTCCATTGTACTGTAATGCACCCGCCGCACTGTGAACGTTGCATAGGTGGTGCATTGCAGTGCAGCAAGCCGCCTTACAAAGCGCCCCTTACACCGCACCACTGCGAAGGTGGCCTTAGACTTTTATTGTCATCTTGACAGTAAGTACGTCTCTTCAACAGGATCACAGTTAGCAAACAATAATAGATTGTTTTGTAAAATTGGAACCCCCATCAAGTTACTAACTCTCCTCACCACTTCATATTAACCACTTGACGACCGCGCACTCATAACGCGCGTCGGCAAAGTGGTAGCTGCAGGACCAGCGACGCAGATTTGCGTCGCCGGCTGCGGGCTAATTAATCAGGAAACAGCCGCTCACGCGAGCGGCTGCTTTCTGTCAATTCACGGGATAGCGGCTCGCAGGCTAAATGTAAACACAAGCGGAAATAATCTGCTTTGTTTACATTTGTACAACGATGCTAACAGTAGCAGCGTTGTACTAGATCAGCGATCCCCGGCCAATCAGCGGCCGGGGATCGCTGTCACATGACAGGCAGGAGCCTGTTAGAGGCTGCACAGGACAGATCCGTTCCTGTGCAGCCTCCGATATCCAGGGAAGGGAGGGAGGAGAGGGAGAATCCTGCGGTGGTGGGGGCTTTGAGGTGCCCCCCCGCCAGCCACACGCAGGCAGGAGCGATCAGACCCCCCCAGCACATCATCCCCCTAGCGGGGAAAAAAGGGGGGCGATCTGGTCACTCTGCCTGGTGTTTGATCTGTGCTGGGGGCTGTAGAGCCCACCCAGCACAGATCAGCGAAATCAGCGCTGGTCCTTAAGGGGGGGTAAAGGCTGGGTCATCAAGTGGTTAACGCCAAGGAGGTCCCAGAACAGGAAATGAGAAAAAGTCTCCTCAGTAGGTACACACGACAGCAACAGAAACCTAAAAGGGGTTGGGCCCTTTCTATGTGGTGTTTTTACATTTCTCCCCTGCCCCTCTACAAAACAAAATCTATTTGTGGCATTGCTGGCGAATGCAAACTAAGGTGAATACCTTTATGTGCTCTGTAAGAGGTTAAATAAATCTTGACTTGAACTCTACACATATAGAATATAATAGATACATAAATTAATAAGTACGCCACAAAATACTTGCATCCATGAGGTTAAGCATACAAAGTGCAGTTGTCAAAAACTGTGATACTTTAAAATTGGCCAGTGTAATAAGACCAACAAAACATACTATTGAGGTGATTTATACAAACAGGTACAAAGTATCTGGAGTGTGCAACTAAACAGATTCCTCATTTCATTCAACTTCTCCACTCTAGCTTTCCATGCACTTTACTGTACAATTCAGCTGCTATGATATATACACACAGAAACTTTTTCCTTATTATAGAAATATCATTGGCGAGTCATTGAAGAGTTGCTTATCAGGAATATATGGTATTAAGTGACGGCTACAGCATGTGTCTTGCATTGTAATCAGTATTAAGGAAAGCTGAACAGATTACATTTTGTAATTAAAATGTTCACTGGCTCACCACCAATCGCCTGGCAAACACCCATAACATCAGACAAGACAACATGTTAGAGAATGAAAAACAGTGTCTGAACATTTCGTGATCTAGCTCTTCAATATGCTAACTGGGTTTGGGCCACTGGAGGATAAGCTGTTGCACTGTCATCTCAGTAGTCACACAGGTAGACATGGACACTATGCAATATATGCCCAATAAGGGAAACACTTTACCCCCTTTAACCACTGATAACTATCAGATTTCAGGTGAAATATGATTACCAAAAAACAATAGAAAGTATTGAATGGACAGGATGTAAGATCTAAGTCGATCGAGAGCAGGGCAGGGATGGCGTTAGATCAACAGCCCAAAGCGTTGCACTTCATGAGTAAATCAATCCATTTTCAATAGATTTCCTGCTGGAATCTGTTGAAAATTGATGTGCAGTGTGTGGAAGGAATCCATTCCTTCTGAACTGAGTGGAATCAATCATTTTACAACATTGGGTTGCAATCTATAAGTGTATGGTCAGCTTTAGATTTTTGATAGTTTTGTTGTTACCAAATTAAATGATTAATCTAATAAAAACATCTAATAGGGCCTTCCTAATTACTGATTTGTAGGACTTCTAGCTGTTCAGTGTTAAATATAATCTGCATCTATATGGAATAGTGATGGCATTTTACAACTTCTATAGTACAAAACAATATTCCCCTCAGAATATGAAGGTGAAAAGATTATCTTTCCATGTATTTCCAATCCATCTGATCTAACCTACAGCATGACTTTGTTTCTATTCATAAACATCATACAATGTCCAATTGTTACAGAGAGGCGAGAAGGGCATGGTTTTCTTTTCCATGAGACGTCAGTGCTTTCCTGACAGCCAGCAGAAAGCCTGAAATGGATGAGGGCTTTTCAGCATGTTTTATAGCTCATACTCCTTTTCATACCAATGCTTTTTCCACACAGGTTATTCTGCACCTCCATGGAAACCCATGAGGCCATCCAAGCACGTTTGTCACAGCTAAATTCATATATTCCTTTATGGTTAGAATAAAGGGATACAAACATTCTGATTTACACACCTCAAGGGTTAAATACAGTACATTCAAGACAAAGATAATAATAGATTAAAAAAGTTAAAACACAGGACATAGACCTGGTACACAAAAATGGCTAACAGTTGGTGCAGGTGGATTCACACATCAGGCATTGTTGCTTTTAAAACAACCCACCATAGAATTACATGACCCGCCGCATAATTACACAAATTTCAGGTTCACACTTAATCACAATACAAAAAGCAACCAGTGGGCAGCCACCTGTGAGGTAACACCTACAGAAGCGCATGATAAAGCAATGGATGGGTAATTGCCTCTCTTTCTAACCAATGAACCACCTTCATGCACTCTTAAATCTTAACTCTTCAGACAAGTATATTTTCTTCAGTAGCCAACCAAGCTCTGCACCTGACTTCCAACTACCACGTGATACAGAGTTTACTAACATTTGTTGTATTATGCATTATTTTTGCATCTTACTTTATATACAATGCCATGGAGAATGAAAGTGCTACATAAACCATGAAATACAACTGAGAATGGTGATCCTGTCCAACTGCTTTCAGCTAGATTTGGTGCTCTCTATTGACAACAGCAGACATAGTTACATAGTTATTTGGGTTGAAAAAAGACATACGTCCATCGAGTTCAACCAGAGAACAAAGTACAACACCAGCCTGCTCCCTCACATACCCCTGTTGATCCAAAGGAAGGCGAAAAACCCTTACAAGGCATGGTCCAATTAGCCCCAAAAGAGACAAAAATTCCTTCCCGACTCCAGATGGCAATCAGATAAAATCCCTGGATCAACTTCACTGGGCATTACCTAGTAATTGTAGCCATGGATGTCTTCCAACACAAGGAAAGCATCTAAGCCCCCTTTAAATGCAGGTATAGAATTTGCCATAACGATTTCCTGTGGCAATGCATTCCACATCTTACTGTAAAGAACCCTTTCCTAAATAAATGGCTAAAACGTTTTTCCTCCATGCGCAGATCATGTCCTCTAGTCCTTTGAGAAGGCCTAGGGACAAAAAGCTCATCCCCCAAGCTTTTATATTGCCCTCTGATATATTTATACATGTTAATTAGATTCCCTCTAAGGCGTTTTTTCTCTAGACTAAATAAACCCAGTTTATCTAACCTTTCTTGGTAAGTGAGACCTTCCATCCCTTGTATCAATTTTGTTGCTTGTCTCTGCACCTGCTCTAAAACTGCAATATCTTTCCTGTAATGTGGTGCCCAGAACTGAATTCCATATTCCAGATGTGGTCTTACTAGAGAGTTAAACAGGGGCAATATAATGCTAGCATCTCGAGTTTTTATTCCCCTTTTAATGCGTCCCAAAATGTTATTAGCTTTAGTTGCAGCGGCTTGGCATTGAATATGATTATTTAACTTGTTGTTGATGAGTACTCCTAAGTCCTTCTCCAAGTTTGATGTTCCCAACTGTATTCCATTTATTTTGTATGGTGCTAGACCATTGGTACAACCAAAATGCATGACTTTACATTTTTCAACATTGAATTTCATCTGCCATTTATGTGCCCATATAGCCATCCTATCCAGATCCTGTTGCAATATGTCACTACCTTCCTGAGAGTTGATGATTCTGCACAATTTTGTATCATCTTCAAAAATAGCAACATTGCTCACTACTGCATCTACTAGGTCATTAATAAATAAATTGAAGAGCACTGGACCCAGTACAGACCCCTGTCGGACCCCACTGCTAACAGTCACCCATTTTGAGTATGATCCATTGACCACAACTTTGTTTTCTGTCCATTAGTCAGTTCCCTAGCCATGCATACATACTTTTCCCCAGTACTTGCATCCTCAACTTTTGCACCAGACTTTTGTGGGGAATAGTGTCGAAGGCCTTAGCAAAGTCCAAGTATATCACATCTACAGCATTCCCAATATCCACATTAGCATTCACTACCTCATAAAAGCTGAGTATGTTAGTCAAACAGGACCTGTCTTTAGTAAACCCATGCTGATGCTGAGAAATAAGATTATTTTCTACTACGAAGTCATGTATAGTATCTCTGAGTAACCCCTCAAATAGTTTGCATACAACTGATGTTAAGCTTACTGGTCTATAATTTCCTGGATCTGATTTTTTGCCTTTCTTAAATAATTGGAAAACGTGGTCTGTACGCCAATCTGCTGGGAATCTGCCAGTTGAAAAAAAGTCACAAAAGATAAGATAAAGGGGTTTATCTATAACTGAACTTAATTCCCTTAGGACCCGAGGATGCATGTCATCCGGGCCAGGTGCCTTGTCTATTTTTATTTTTTTTAGTCTTGCCTTCACTTCTTCCTGCGTAAAGTATTTAATAGTACAGTTGGAAGATTGAGACTCTTCTGCATTTGTAATTTGCAACAGTGATGTTTCCCTTGTGAAGACAGAAGCAAAGAAAGCATTTAATAACTCTGCCTTACCTTGGTCATCCACTATTGAGTTCCCACCCTCATCCTTTAGGAGTCCAATACAGTAAGCCTTTCTTTTTTTAGAGTTGATATACTTGTAAAACTTCTTTGGGTTAGATTTGATATCCCTAGCGATTTGATTTTCAGCTTCGATCTTTGCCAGTCTAATTTTTTTTTCACTTTATTTTATCTCTAATCTTACTATTCATCCATAGAGGCCTTTTTTTTATTCCTAGACGTTTTTTTTCTGTATGAGATATACATACTACAATATTCCCTTTCTTATTTCTGGAAAAATACTAAAGAAGTCTAAAAGCCTTGTCTGAAGAAAATCCTCTACACAAAGGTCGGGCCTTGGATAGCTGCTGACCAAGAGAGTGGCAGGATATGGAAGAGGGGTTACTACATATGGAAGAGGATAACGCAAATAGAAAAGAGAAGCTGTAAATCAGGTGCAACACATGAAAGAGATGCACTGATGCACAAGGAAGATGTATATGAAAGATAGTACATGAATGTTACACGTGGGAGAGGGGGATGAGCATAAAATGGGAAAGCAGCTGCTGCACATGGAAGGGATGTTTTCTTGCCCCACGGGCTAAAAAAGTATACATGTATGAGAACATAGCCACAGATATATACTGATGGTCAAATTATATCTGCTTGCCTGGCTGTTCTCTGATATTACTGGCAACCTTAAAGCACACATAAAGCAGAGATCCAGGCAAAAGGCCTGGGGATTCTCCTCTGATGTACGTGGTGCACTTGCATATGACATGGTGCAATACTATCCTATCTATTTTAAGAAATTAAGTTTCCAGCTGTCTGCACATAACAGTATATTCCACCTTTTGTAGTGGCCCTGTGTTGACTTACAGTTTTTCAGTGTGTCCCCTGCAATATAATCCTTGACTGACTTCAGCCCACTCATCGTCTCTAGTCTCCATAACGTGTGCCTGGTTGCTGTGCCTGGGGCATCAAAAAGGGTAGAAATGGCCCTAGTCACATGTCCTATGGGAGTGCAGCCATGGTTAGTTACTGTATTCTTGAATTAGTCATAAAGTAACTTCTGCTTCAATATATATTTTTTCTTAACCTTTATGCAATGCGAAGCTACAGAATTTGAATCTATGCGCTTTGTATTTAATCCTATGAAAAGCATTTCAAAATAATTTTATGAAAATGCCATGGCACTCCCATTTGCAATATTCAGAGCTAAACAGCAAACTGCTAGGACTGCACACTGAAAACAAGGAAAAAGAGCATCAATCATGCCCCACCCTACATCCCTCTGTGGTGTCTAGAGAAAGCAGGTCACATGAAGGCAGGCCTTGCAGATGCGTACCAGGCACAGCCTGTGTTGTGAGGCAGGCATCACAGCGACATTGCCTATTTATCTATCATTCTCTGAGTACAGAAATAATAGCATTACTGTGACTGTATGGACAATCATTCATGCAATTTACTTTCACAAAACACTACACTTGACTGTAGTCTTTTTATTGTTTTTATGACTCTAATGCAAAAAATCTTAACATGGTTTCCTGCAATAAAACCTTATTTCTATGGATAATTTACTATCTATGCACACGGGACATCCTCGCATATTTTTTGTTTATATAAGCTCTTGGGCTTTGCCGGTGTGCCTTTTCTGTCTATTTTATTTTTACCTCACCTAAACAAAAACTCATCAATTCAAACCGATTTACCCATAGATGTAAGATGGTGGCTGTTTATTTGAATTAAATCTTTAAAGACTGCTGTGTTACCTTTAAAATACAAAAGAAGCCACCCTCTGCTTGCTTATCATTGATAATATGGCAAGGTGTGTAAAGGTCTGAACACAGGCTCAACAAAAGCAGCCGTGAACAACCAACGTTGCGAAAATGACTTTACCAGCCACAAACTACGAGTCTTTTCAATGCTGGTGTCCAGAAACTGATATTGCAAATGCCCAACTCATTTAAGTACTGCGTGCGCAAATGGAAGTGACATTATGCAAGGCATGCGTTAATTTAAATGACGTACATATGTTGCCGCCGACGGCACGATATCTGCCCAACAGTCGTCTGAGTTGATCTGCTAGATGGATCGAGCAAAATTCTCGATATAGGTCGCTCATTATTGTCATTTGGCTACTTTATTTACACGATTGTTGTCCGATACGGCAAAATCTGTCATTTGTTGGGCGTTTCAAACATCTTTGTTGAGCGTGTATACATAGCTTAATTAACCCTCAATCTGAATGCTCATTCAAACTCTATGACACACAGGCCCATATACAATTAGCTTTTTCTCCTAAGTTTTCTCCTAGGAGACAATTCTTCATCTTCTATTTAAAATAACTTTTCAGCATTTTGCAATCGACAAAGTACCAAAAAGTAGTTGAAAATCTACGGTACTATAAAAATTATTTTAAGTATGTTCTTGCTTGCTGGTAATTTAAAATGGATTTTATTTACAAGTTGTGGAAGTATCAATTAGGAGAAAACTCAGGTGAAAAAGTGAATTGCATATGGGCCCCAGTGTTTTCAGGATGGCATATTAGAAAAAAGGTTAACAGTATATATGAATTACAATGATTCATGTAACTAAGGGCAATCATTTATTTAGTGCATCTTGAAGTTCTCCTTTAGGCTCCCTGCACACTCACTGCAAATCCGATTTTCAATTCCGATTCCGATTCTGATTTGCAATTCTGATTTTCCCTGAATGCTATCAACAGAGAAGATGAATCCCCTCCCTGTAAATGCATTTGGTGTTTACCAGCCAATTCCTCTTGGGTAAGGATCAAATGGGCAAGTCTGAAAACCAGTCCCAAATCACTAGAGCTTTCAAAAGATAAGCAACATCCACAGCACACACATAAACACAGTATGCTTGGCCTTGGCTCACAGGCCTATTATTAAAGTGATAAAATGCCATGCCAATTGGCGTTACGCGGTCCTGGAGGGAGCCACCTTGTGACCGCCGATTGGCGTTAGGCAGTCGTAAGATGGTTAAATTTTGGCCCACATCAATGTACTGTATAATATTCCTATTAAACCAATCCATTTCTTAGTAAGTTGTTGGAATGTAGAGACCTAACGCCCAGAGGAAATCCACACAGACACTTAGGAAGAACATACAAAACACCATGCAGATACTGTCCTGGCCCAGACACGAGCCCTATCCATATGACAGTGCATCACAGGCAGGGGAATGTTTTGTAGTAATATGCAGAAATGTTCTCTATTCTATTATTGTCCTCTGGATGGCTATCCTACCTCTAAGCAATCCCCTATCTCTTTGAAAACACACTGCAGCTAGTGGTAAGGGGCCGATCGAAGGTCAGTACCCTTAGCAAGAATTCTTCTATTGAGCCTGGCATATTTATCTGTTTACTTTACTTTTCAACTTGATATGAAGTCTGATATTCTACTAGTTTTCCCCTGCAAGATCGTTTTTAAAAAGTGAAATAAATTTACACATTGCATCAAATTGTAAGCAGGGAAGTGGCCTAACATTATAACTGTTACGGTTGTTTTCTAATGTGGCTCAGTGCTCACCTAGGACAACAGAGCTCGTCACACCAGGGGGTCTTACCATGACCTATATAAAACTGGGTCACAACAACAGACATATGACTGTAAATGTATGGTAATATATATAAGTATATAAAAATATTGTTAGCCTTTTCCCTGGAAATGAAATGCAGCAACTACACCAAAAGAACAGAGAATGTATCACTCCAAGTAGCTCTAATATTAACTTTATATAACTGAGTAGCACCTGCAGGCTGACATACTTTCCTGTGGCATCCATGTGCCTCTGGATGTGGGTGTGCTGCATCCTTATGGCTGTAGATGGCGGAGCATGCACTCATTAGTGTACATAGTTGTACTGTATGTGCATGATCTGATACACGTACAGCATATGCCGTGTACATCAGGGTGCTACTTAACACCAGTGTGTTCACATATAAACCCCCTTCTGACAGCATTCCATGCTGTTACTTCTAAGCAGCTCTGGTCTGTTCCAGCCTATTCAGAGTTTTGCTTCAGTGTTTCAATTTAGACTGTGACTATCCATGATCTGCTGCTCCAGTTACCAACCTGGCTTGTCAGCTATTCTTGATCTCCTGCTCCGGTTGTGACCCGACCTGATTCCTATACCTGTATCTGACTTTGTCCAGCCTGCTGTCTGCCCCGACCTTCACACAGTTCATCATCTCAGTCTGAAAGCCACCTGTCTAAACTTCTATAGTCTGTCTTCCACTCAAGCTAGTTCTCCACCAATCCTTACCAAACCCTGCAACGTAACTTCTGTGAGTATCTCTGACTTACATGTAGGTCAGAGATACTCACAGAAGTCAAGCTGCAGGCTGTGGTAAGGATTGGTGGATGATTTGTATAGCAGAAGGATCAGCACACTCAGTAATATGTTGCAAAACTTTAAGCTCTTTTAATACAAAAAAGTTTCCATAAATGCACTTCGTGTACAAGGACCAGCAACTTGCACTAGATAGGCGCCAAAGACACCCAAAGTCCATCAAATGCCTGCTGGCCAACTTGCATAAAGAGTCTGTGAGGGAGTAGAGTCCAAGATCCACACTTCCCAGAAAAAATGTGTCTCAAAGCATGGCTACAGACAATGGCCTAATGCTGTTTCGGGCAGCAGCTCGTCTTCAAGCCAATAAATGTGCTTTGGGTGTCTTTGGCACCTATCTACTGCAAGTTGCTGGTCCTTGTTGTACACGAAGTGCATTAATGGAAACTTTTTTTGTATTAAAAGAGTGTGCTGATCCTTCTGCTATACAAATTGTCGATTGCCACCTGGTGCTCTGGTGGCAGGATCGTTGCACCTTACATACGACTAGGGGAGTGCGGCCAGATTCTACCACTTTAAGGATTGGTGGATGGACACCTACAATGAAGACTACCTCCACCCTGCAGAGTTTTCTGTCTGGCTTTTTCTTGGGACCATGACCTCAGAGTCCTCAGCAACAGAAAATCCATTGGCCACTGGCCACTAGACCAACATCTCTTGCAGGGGCTACGGTAAAGAAGTATGGGGGTGGGGGTCCTTAGCTGCTGCAAGCTAGGTGATTCTGCCTCTCCTGCTGATATCCATCCTGAAGCTTTACACAACTGTAAATGCAATAAAAACAAAAACTCTTATTGAATCTTAAAATATCTTAACTAAGTAGTTAAAACATATCCAGAGGGCTAATAATCTACACTTTTACAATCATCAGAAAATGTATTAGTAGCTGCCATATTCCTGGTTTGTAATGTAAAAAGAACACTCTGTGAAATAAAAATATATTTACATTAAACATAGTAATACTTAATGTATACCTGAAGTGACTTCAACCTAAAGCAGTGTACAGATGCAGAATTTTTGTCTCCAGAAACAATTGCTGGTTATCAATTTGGAAGACAATAGGAAAGGTCACTGAACAGACATGTTGCATTCTGTATATATACAGGAAAAAGGGGACAACGAGGAAGAGACACCAAACGATAACATGTTATAAGCTCAGTAATTGGGTTCAGAACATCACTAAATGATGTTGGGGACACCTGGGCTCTGACATTTGTGTTTCACTCAAGATGAACATAAACAATTGTCTTGGGTGACAAAAAACCCCCATACAAACACAACTGTCAGTGCAATCATGTGCACCTCATCCTGGTCGCTGTGCATTCCTCCTCACAGAGATCTGTGAGCATTTTGCTTGTGACAATCTAAGAAGACCTAAGAATACGATTGTCTGCCTGCACGTTTGTTCCACTGTATGTAGTAATATTCCCAAAGGAAGAGCTCAATAATTCACTTTGAATTAACGTCCATAAAAAAGATGTCCTTGCATTCTAAGAAATTAGGGCACAGGGCTTTGTAAAGAAAGTGACACATCCAGGACACAGATTTGAAGTAATATATGTAAAGCGCATCTGAAGAGTGGAAATAAATACCAGGTCTAATACCCTGACTGGCCTATTAAAACCAAGAAAGGTATTTTTACGGAGATAAACAAGAGAGAATTGTATGTTAAAATTTTCATTGCAAACCTTAGATAGAGAGTACCATTTATAGCAAACACTACACAGATATAATTATACCCTTGTGTCATTTATCACTTTTGCTTTTCTGTAGGTTATTTTATTATTGCATTTTAACATTGGTCAATCTACTGCAGATGCTGGAGGTAAAGTTTCTTTTTTGGCATTGATATGGCATAAAGTATTGTTTCTTCATGCACTACTCTTGTGACCCAAGGAAGTGATGCTGCCATTCTGAGCATCATTCTTATACCAGTCACTTTAGATAGGGTAGCAGGCTATAGGCTTAAGGTGGGTACACACGTCAGATAAAAGTCTTTGGAAAATGAAGGATCACAGACCAATTTTACCCCCTTTCATGTAGTATGAGAGCCATACTCTAAACAGTCTATTCTATGGAGCTGAACTCCCTATCAGGTAAAAATCTTTGCAAGATGCTGCACACAAAGATGCTGTACACATGCAACAGATCAGTATCTGCAAAAGATCAGTTCCTGCAAAAGATCCGTTCCTGCAAAATGCATTCAAAGTCTATGATATCTGCAGATCTCATACACACCTTGTTTAAAGGACAATTATCCGCAGATCAGATCCACCAGGATGGATCTTCAGATCTGCAAATAATTGTCTGATCTGCAGATGATGGTCCGTTAAACAAGGTGTGTATGAGATCTGCAGATATCATAGACTTTGAATGCATTTTGCAGGAACGGATCTTTTGCAGGAACTAATCTTTTGCAGATACTGATCTGTTGCATGTGTACAGCATCTTGGTGTGCAGGATCTTGAATAGACTGTGTAGAGTATGGCTCTCATACTACATGGAAGGGGGTAAAATTGGTCTGTGATCTTTCATTTTCCAAAGACTTTTATCTGACGTGTGTACCCACCTTTAGGGTTGGGTTATAATGAAATGGGAATTGGACAGGTAACTTCAAGGAGGAACAGATTCATTCTTTCACATGGATCCTTTCACACCAGTTGCCTTGTGTACATTCATTGCGGTTGCCCTGCGGTACATCCATTGAGGTTGCCCTGTGGTACATCTGCAATCATCACATTTTTTTGGGTAGTAGTCTACTGTAGAAGTCATATTGTGCTGCCAGTGCAACATACATATATTATCTGATCCTAATCTCATTTTAATGTTTAAACATGTAATTTATAAGCAAATGTCTCCCAAGGCATTATAGTTTCTTCTTATATACAATCATTGGCCTGTATTGATTAGAGTGTTACTTTTCTTTTTTTATGGCTTATGAATCAATACAATAAACTAACATCATGGATTTGGCCCTTTGTTTATCAAGGCTATGTCACACTAGCAACAGTGTTGTAGTCATCTGTTGCTTTCCACGTTGCAATGATAATTTGTTGCCAATAATCTCAGTTTATTATGAAATATGTTGCTAAAACTGCTAGCAAAGTAGCAACTATCCGCTGAGTTTCTAGTAGCTGACTTTACCTCTTACTTTATTCTAGTGCTAACACTACTATTTCTAATACTAGAAATACTGATTTAGCCAGGGCTGTGGAGTCAGCACAAAAATCATCCGACTCCTCAATTTATGAAACCACCGACTCCAACTCCAGGTACCCAAAATTGCTCCAACTTCGACTCCTTAGTCTAAGTTACCAGGGCTGTGGGGTTGGTACAAAAATCATCGACTCCCGACTCCTCAGTTTATGAAACCACTGACTCTGACTCCACGTACCCAACTCCGCGTCTCCAACTTCACAGCCCTGGATTTGGCGTACATTAAAAATGGGTGCTGCGGTAATTTTGGCACTGGAGAAAGACACTAGTGTAATATCAGTAAAATTACCAATATTCTACTAGTTAAGTCTCATAGTAAAATATTGGTAATCATTACCAATATTTTACTATAACCTAACCCAGGCATGGGCTAACTTGGCCCTCCAGCTGTTAAGGAACTACAAGTCCCACAATGCATTGCAGGAGTCTGACAGCCACAGTCATGACTCATAAAGGCAAATGCATTGTGGGACTTGTAGTTCCTTAACAGCTGGAGGGCCAAGTTTGCCCATGCCTGACCTAACCTAACCTTACCCACACATGAACACTCCCTCTCGATGCCTAAATGCCTAACCCTAAGGTCCCCACTCCGGGTGATGCCCAACCCTAAGACCCCCCTGGCGATACCTAGACTTAAGCTGCCCCCCCCGGCTATGGCTAACCCTACCCCCCCCCCCCTTCCCTGCAAGGACCCCATAGCTTCTAACTCCAAAGACCACCGCTGCCGATGCCTAACCCTATCTTTTGATATTTTAAAATTGGCGTCTATGCCGGTGCCCATTTTACCAGGGAGTGTCCAGAGCCCAAAATAACTGCTTCAGTAATTTGTACCTGCAGACTTGTAATTAATTATCTATGACAACAACTCAAATACAGCTACAGTGTACAAACTGTTAGCAAGAGCCTGGGCAAAACTGCAGCTCAAGTGTGTCACCACCATTGTCTGAAGAGTCCTTTCTTGCTCAGCAGACAAATGACAATGAGGCTAATGATTACAAATAAGACATAGCTTAACAGCTGAAACCTGATTGGCTGCTTTGGCCAATGGCTCCAGTTTGCTTACCATTGTATTATTTTGTATATAGCACTCAAATACAAGTGGATCAGTGGTGGTGTGTTCTTAAAAAGTCACCGCAAACTTGAAAACGTTACAAAAATTCTTATGTAGGTAAAAAAAACAAGGTTTTGAAAAAGTAATATTTTTTTTAGAATTTTCTTAGAAATGGATAATAAACAAAAAGATTTTTCTATGTGATAAATATTACTAATTAAAGTAGGGATTTAAACAATGTCTACTAACACAATAAACATGCTAAATTAGTACAAAACTGCTTACTAGGTAATAATGCATTACCATGTCTACCCACAGAAGACATCTAAGTACCCGTTGGCTCCCTAAAGTTTACATGTTTTCCCCTTTAACAGTACAACCATGCATCAAATTGCATTTTAGGATAAATCTTTCCTCATCAGAAATTAATCAAGTATCAGTCATTGACCGTGTAATGTAATTAATTATGTATAAAGTTTGTGGTCAACCATGTGAGTTCTGATCATTGTAGAGCAAAAAAATAAATAAATAATTTTTAAGATTACCTCTCTATTTACCAACAGCTTTTACACATACTCCACGACCTTTGTAATGCTGCCTGCTGATCTCAAAACTTCTCACAGTTTCCTGTGCTCCATGCAAACTTATGTGTAAAGCTTTGTACAATCGTTACATGACACTCAGCCAAGGTGGCCGCAAACTAGAATCTAGTGTGTATACAGCAGCCACGACGCCTAGTCACGTGTTTCACAGGCGTACTGAGTCGAGCTATCACTGGCTGAGAGCAAAGATCTCCTTACTAACCCTGCCCTCCATGTGACATTAATCGTACACTGCTACGTCAACCCTCTGCCCCCTGCATAGCAACAGAACACATCACTTGTCTAGAGGCTAGAGACAAGTCTGTACAGTGTCAGTCCCGCACTGACACCTAAAAGGTCAGTAATGAAGTAAGTCACATAATATAAATATACAGCAAAGGGGAGCTTAAAGTAGGGTGAATTGAAAAGGGCAGGGGTGGCTGCCAGGCAAGCATAGTGCATCTACAGTAGGCACAAGCATACTGGCTGCTAGTGAAAGGGTAACATGTATACAATTCATTTGGACCCCCATATTCTGCAAAGACTTAAGCAGAAAACATTGTTTTAAAAATATAACGAGAAAGCCATTTATTGCTGGAAGCTGTATTGTCTTTACAATATTGTAAGGTGGTATTTTGGTGGTTCGTAACATTTACCTTTAATGTAAATTTATATTTAAAAGAGAGGCTTTCGTCAATCCGAGATGAAGAGATGATTAGTTGGCAGACCTTGCGGTATACTGAATATGCTTAGCATACTCGATTGTAGGTTGGGGAGCCCCACTATATTTGCCATAAGATGCCTATTTCAGGAACTACAGCCAAGCATACTCCTCTGAAAACCACAATCATGTCCTACAATGTAATCTAATAGAGCCCCCGTATATATAGAACAACCACATATTCTGCCGTGTATTTCCTAAATGCTGAGGTTGTGCAGCCTGTTGGGATCACTACCCACCAGCAAGTGTATAGACACTGCAATGCATACAATGGTATAGCACCCTGCAATGCTTTGCAGCTTACATATCAAGTGGAAAGTATGCTGGCTGACAAGGATGCCTGAAAATAACAGGAAGGATTATAATAATCCCCTAAATAGAGGAGTTCTGTGCTGCAAAGGAAACATCATCAATATTTGACTGCAGATGCATCATTTATTTAAAAAGATTTGTGTGAGCATCGTCTACAGCTGCCTCTATCAACAACCACAGCTCTGGCATATTATAGCTCTCTGAAACCACAAGTACCTTCCTGCTATGGAGATTTACAGCAGTTACAGCTTGCTGCTCTATCTATCTATCTATCTATCTATCTATCTATCTATCTATCTATCTATCTATCTATCTATCTATCATCTGTGAGAGGAGGAAGGAAGGTATTTTCTGTCAGGTTGTGCTTGTCTTGGGTAAATGCCACACCTGTATCTGCAATCTGTGAGGAGACTGCTGTGGTATGGTGTCCCCACAGCTGTTCTGCAATAGTATGGTGGCCAGCTGATATGATCAAACATGAGGAAGGTGGGGTCTGCACACAGGATTCACTGATGCAGGGAAACTCTGCATCCCTGGAAAGAAGATGTACAAGACAAATCCACAAACACCATTTCCAAATTCACCATGCTCATCTTTGCCTGTCTCTTTATGACAGCTCGGTCTGCATACCTGATTACACAGAAAGCAGCTGTTTATATGGCTAATGATGTATGATGCGACTGAATACCTAACTGATATGAGCTGTAAAAGACATACAGTGTGACCTGCCAGTGACAAGCAGGGTGAAACCAGTGCTTCATGATAATAATTGGATGTCTGTGATGAACATGAGCTGTATGAAGGGAATGCAGTCCTCATACCTTACGTTTGCGATCTAGGCGATCCCTAGGGATCTTACGCCTTTTCCTTTCCCTCTCTTTTTCCTTCTCGTCAATGGTAGGCAATTCCAGCTCCCGGGCTTTTTTAATAGAAGCAGCAGCATGAGCCATTTTGAGAAGAAAACACCAGCTTCAAGGACTCAGCTCCTATCACAGACAGAAAAAATCCAGTTTTGCTTTTTTTTCTGTCACTAAGTATGTGGCTGTCAGCCAGAACTTTCCACTGTAATCCTCCAATCCACAGAAAAATTACAGGTTGCCTCCATATGCTGCTGGACCCATCAGATGAGAGAACATTGCAATGGCCAGAGAGCATGCAGTTACACCTGAGCTGTGACAGGTGTCTGCAGGTAGATATATAGAAGAATAGAAACTGATTGCAGCATGTGATTATCAGGGCTGGCACTATCCGAGGATCTCATTGACTGTAATTAAAGGCAAGCTTCAGACCAGCTGACAGTCCATCCTTTAACTCCTCACCAAACCAGAAAGGTCTTCTGGGACCTTTCAGTACAGCCTGCGTCCTCTGACTACAGCCAGGAAGGAGCCACCTCTGTGATGTCAGTAGGGGAGGAACAGCTCTTTGAAATTCCACAAGCACCTCATCGCAGATCGCAGAGTAAGAATAAAAATGGTGCAGTCTGACTTAATGACTTGCTGCTGCTGCTAGGACTGCCTCGGATTGAACACATGACTCGTTTCCTTCCCTCTGCCCTTATGTTTCTGGTTTCTATTTAATTATGTTCTAGCAACTGGAAAGCAAAGCAGGTCTGGCTATGCCCTGTCCACCTGCTCCCGACTAGCATCCTTCACATGCATGAATGAACAAGCCATAACAGCCTTCAGAATATTCATATGTTTCTCCGTAGCAAGTCGCTGGCAAGCAAGCGTGAGCCTGAATACACAATCCAGAGATCACAGCCTGGAAGCTGCTGCTGGAAGCACATGTTTCAATCACAGTCAGCTGGAAATGTCCAGATCAACACTTTCACCTTCTATGTCATAAGGGTAGCCAGTGACCTTACACAGAACACGTTGAATGTGCTACACATTGTTTCATTTATATACATTTCAGATTATTTCACTTAGTTTCATATCATATCTGAAAACACACATCAGATTTTTTTTATGTTGAGGTTATGTCACCTGACGTTTAACCATTTGTTAAAACAACAAAATAAGAACACTGGGGCAGAGTAATCATAAGCAGTGCAAGGAAAACTGGAGCCAACTGGTACAAAGGAGGAAAAGATGCACAGATCAATGACTCTGATTGGCTGTTCTGAGCAACCGCTTTACTTTTTCATCAGCTTCAATCAACATTACCTACATTCATTCAATAAGTAAATAAATCTGTCCCAATAGTCGATATTCATCAGTGCATCTGTAATCATTTGCAAGAAAATACTGTACGTCACCATTTAGTTGCTACTTAAAGTGGAATTACATATGGCAATAACAAACAATAAAGTACTTGCTAGGAGCTGACATTGCAAATATAACAGATCATTAATTCAGAAATCTTTGTGAGCAGCTCTGTCTAAACATAAGATACATATTTTTCTTCCCCAAAGTCACTGAATCCTGCAAAACAGTAAAACTCTACTTTGCGTTTGTTTGGTCTTATAAACTGCTACTTCTGTGGTACTGCAGCATGTAAATGATAGGCTTCAGAGCAAAGAGAAATATGGTCCATGAACCCTTTCAGCAACTTTTCATTCACAAAATAGTGTCACTTAAAGAGAACCCGAGGTGGGTTTGAAGAATATTATCTGCATACAGAGGCTGGATCTGCCTATACAGCCCAGCTTCTGTTGCTATCCCAAACCCCCCTAAGGTCCCCCTGCACTCTGCAATCCCTCATAAATCACAGCCACGCTGCTGACAAACAGCTTGTCAGAGCTGGCTGTGTTTATCTCTATAGTGTCAGTCTGCTGCTCTCCCCGCCTCCTGCAGAACTCCAGTCCCCGCCTGCATCCCTTCCCTCCCTGCTGATTGGAGGGAAGGGACGGGGGCAGGGACCGGAGCTATGCAGGAGGCGGGGAAGCAGCTGAGACTGACACTACAGATGTAAAATCAGCCTCACAGCACGGCTGTGATTTATGAGGGATTGCAGAGTGCAGAGGGACCTTAGTGGGGTTTGGGATAGCAACAGAGGCTGGGCTGTATAGGCAGATCCAGCCTCTGTATGCAGATAACATTCTTTATACACACCTCGGGTTCTCTTTAAGGTTATCAGGGTGTGGCTAATCTTTTAGAGTAGAGGGGAAATGTGAACAATATTTTCTTTTAAAGGAAAATTTGTATTATGGGCAATCAAAACATTTGTCATTATCAGGTTGGCCAAAAATTTGCTCCTAAATGTTCAACCTTTAGGCTGGTTTGATAATGCATGTAATGTGTGTGAAATGCAATGAAGACCAGACACAAACTTTAATTCAAACCCTGCATTCAGAGAGTTAGAATAACATGATCCGTTATAGAACAGACATGTGTACATCCCCATGTACCGCCCCATAGAACTGTATGGACAGTGAGCTGGCATGCAGAATTATTCTGACTGCAACTCAACAGATGTAGTGTAAAAGACAACTTAAGCCAAGGTCAATTTGCAAGCTCCAGCAAGAAGTTAATGTTCCAAAGCATACTGAAGGTGGAAGTCTAGACTAATCATAAGTTAAAAGTATGTGAACGTAGGTTATGTGCTGTAGGAACTGTATTAGGCCTGGTTCACATTAGCGGTTGTTTGCCAAATGGACCGGATGACCTGACCGGATCCGGACCGGATCCGGATCGGAACCGTACGGTTCTGATCCGGATCCGATCCGGATCCGGTCAGGTTGCATCAGGTGTCCATCAGGATGCGATCCGGATCCGTTTGGCAAAAGTTCGTTAAAAACAAAAAAAATGTTGGGGTCTGGGAGGTCAGCAGAAGGGGGACCTGTGGAATCAGGCCCTCTGCTGTTTAGCACTCACCTCCACCTCCGACATGCTGCCAACATCTCCGGATCCGGATCCAGCTGTGCTGCTCCACTCCAAAATGCTTGCCCATGTGTCCCCATCCAATATCGCCGCAACAATCCCCATAGGAAGTGGGGTAGAACATCCGGATTTCTCAGCCAGTGTGTTGTGCGCTCTCCGGTTCCTATTGGTTTGTATTGGCCGGATGGTGCAGTCCGGCTCCGCCCCGGATACGGCTGCCGGAGGAGCCGGATGAAAAAATAGCGCATGTTGGAATGGAGGCCGGAGTCCGGATCCGGCCCGGATCCGGTCCGGCTCCGGTTCGGCAGAACGGACGCATGTGAACGGACGCATAGGCTTTCATTGCTATGCCGTGCGTCCGTTCCGTCCGTTCTGCAAGCGGTGCGGCTCCGGCACGGCGATTCCGGAGGGCCACCGCAAGTGTGAACCGGGCCTTAGGCTTTATCCAACTGCAACTGACCCAGCACTGTATCCACATTGTTTAAATACACGGTACTACTCAAGGATCTAATGAAGTTCCAATGCCACTCCTGAGCAGATGCATACCATACCAGATGAAGGCACTGCATTAGCTGTGGGGAAAAATCTCGTACTGGTCTGGTCTGTACACATGGAACCACAGCACACACAGTACAAATGGAAATGTGTCAGGGCAGCATGGTGGCGTAGTGGTTAGCGCTCTCGCCTTGCATCGCTGGGTCCCCGGTTCAAATCTCAGCCAGGTCAACATCTGCAAGGAGTTTGTATGTTTTCCCCGTGTCTGCATGGGTTTCCTCCAGGTATTCTGGTTTCCTCCCACATCCCAAAAACATACAGATAAGTTAATTGGCTTCCCCCCTAAAATTGTCCCTCGACTACAATACATACACTACACAATATAGACATATAACTATGGTAGGGATTAGATTGTGAGCTCCTCCGAGGGACAGTTAGTGACAAGACTATATATACTCTGTACAGCGCTGCGGAAGACGTTGGCGCTATATAAATACTAAATAATAATAATAAATGTGTGTATGGACCCCTGAGAAAGCATGGGCCTTTTCTGCATGTCCAATAGTCTACAGCAGCAAATGAGCAGGCAACAGACCCCCACACTCCCTTAAAATTCCCATAAATTACTGCGGCACAAGCACAATTCACTATTCCTCAAGACCACTTTCACACAGCAAATTGTAGGCTTCTAATAAATATAAATGTGGAAAAAACTCTAATCATAATTTATCAAATAAGTAAGAAAAGCTAATGTCCATGATATGCAGGTATTATCAATAAAGGGCTAGATATTAATATACGCAGATATCACCAATAACAAGCAGATAATGCAAGTAGTATCAATGGTATACAAATTTTTCTAACAAGCAGATAATATCAATCCCAAACAAATGATACCAGTGACCGGTAGATGGTTATAAGTAGATTTGAGTAGACAGATTAGTTCTAATGTCAGGCGGTTAGTGACGAGTAGATTCTAGAAGTAGATTGGCAGTGAGGTAAAGTCTGACACATAGATTCAAGTGGAAGACAGGTAGTGATTGGGCCATTCTAGTGGCAGACAGGTACTGATGGATAGACTCTAGTGGTAGGCATGATTTGGTGACAGTTATAGTGACAGACAGTAGATAACCATATGTAGTTGACAAGTATAAGCATGTAGTAGGTGACAGGCTGTAGATAAAGAGTAGTGGCAAGTAGTGAGTGAAAAGCAGTGGCTGATAGCGGCAAGTAACAGGCAGTGGCAGATGGTAGTGAAAAACAAACAGGTACAGGTAGTGAGTGACAATTAGAGCAGTAATCAGTTAATCAGTGACAGGGTAGTGATGGGTAGTGGTAACTAGTGGGATGATGACTTGAGGCAGATAGTGGGTAATCTATAGTGGAAGATAGTGTGTGGCAGAATGTGGCAAGTAGTCACAGAAAGTAGGTGACATGTTGTGGCAGATAGTGGTTGATGACTGGTGACAGATAGTGGGTTACAAGTAGTGGCAGACAGTGGGCAATGGCTAGTGGCAGATAAGGGGGTGGGTTGTGCCAGCTAGTGTGGGACAACTAATGGCAAACAGTGGGTGATGAATAGTGACAGGTTAGTGAGCTCAATTAAATGCTTAATAAATAACAACAAGGCAAGGTTAGTGAGTGACAGTAGGTGCATGCTTTTTGTACTTGGCAGCAATCCAATGCACAGGTTTTCTAGAAATGGCCCAGCCTTAAAAAGGAACTTCAGCCTAAACAAACATTCTGTCATTAAGTTACATTAGTTATGTTAATTAAAGTAGATAGGCAATATAATCTCTTACCCACCCTGTATTAAAAGAACAGGCAAAGGTTTGTGATTTCATGAGGGCAGCCATCTTTTTGGTGGAAAGGAGGTGACAGGGAGCATGAGACACAGTTCCAAACTGTCCTGTGTCCTGATCACCCCTCCTAGTTGCTAGGCAACGAGAACAACAACATCAGAAATCCCATCATGCTTTGCACAGTATTAGGGGAAAAATGTCTGGGCAGTTTTCTTTGATGGGGCGGAGCTTAGCTTCTAAGCAGCTAAAAATTAGGCTTGGTAATGAAAAACAAAGTTCTGATGCTGTGAACCTGTTAAAGAAATATCAAGCCTTTTCAGTGCTGTTAAGTAGATTTTAAGTCTGGAGGTTCACTTTAACTGTATAAAAGTGCTGATTAGCACAAAAAGGCTCCACTGAAGGGTCAGCATCTAAGTTCACTCTGATGAATATGGTGATGTGGTTCTACAAATTATCACAATCAAGACTCCTTCACTGATGATTATTAAAACCAGAACATTTTAGCTTTATTTTGTTACCAATTACAGCTTTCATCTGCACTCAAAGTGACCTAGACCCGGAATTCAACATGTAGGTTGGGTCTCAGGCAGAGCAGAGGGCTTCAGGAATCGTAAAGGAAACCCGAGGTGAAAATAAACTTATGAAACTAAACTACTCTTGTAAATTAACCCCTATTTTTTTTAGAATTCCAAAGTTGTATTTTCTTTTTAGAAGCTAAAAAAATCTATTTAATGTTGTATCGTGTCATATGAATGATACAGTCTTTCAGTGTCCAGAAAGGTAAAATATATGAAATATTGACCTTTTTATCTATCACCTGCACTAAGAAACTGTTCTATTTCAGGAAAGTGTTTTATGATTGTAATTACTTATCAGTGAGGGTTATGCTATAGTCAAACTAGGTCACAACTAGAACAAAACTAGTTCTAGTTTAACGCTTTCAGGCCGAAAAAGAAGAACCCAGACACAAACTAGCTATTTAAATGCCTGGCACTGTACATACACATGTCTGGCTCATGTCACAGGCCACCTCGGGTACACTTGAAGTCCCACACTGAAACTCCTTTCACAACCCTCCCAGTGTTCTCCCCAGAATTTTTTTCCAGCCGGGTGGCCTGAAAAAGTAGCCGGGTGGGTCGAGATGAAAATGCTGGGCAACTCTGCTTACAGCATAGGAGGAGGTGAGGAGGTGAGCCGATGACAGCCGGGTGGTCACCAAATCTAGCCGGGTGCAGCACCCGGCTAAAAGAGCCTGGGGAGAACACTGCCTCCCCTCCCCGTTGTCTTCAATCTATTCCAATTAATTAAAGCAAAGGCAGAATTTAGCTGGAAAATGACATTTTAGTCCACCCTTGCTCTTCTTGAGTCAATCATTAATAATACACTGGGATCTTTCATGCATGGGGTGCATGTTTTGCAGATTTAATCCTTGCTTATTAAAGGTAAAGATCAATTCAAAATGGTTTATTGTATATAGATGCTGGCACTATAGAAATGCAAAATAATAACAATAAAAATAGGGATTTGATTTACATGTCCATAAACAGACCTCACCAGTCCCATGAACAACTCTTCTTCCCCACTTGTTTTTATTTTCTCAAGAAAACAGACCAGGTCAGGTTGGCAAATAACTGAGATATGTACAGCAGGAGACATTGGCAGTGCTTCCAAACAGAGGCTGCACCCGAAATAACTACCTGCAATAGATGTGCAGAGCTCCACAATATGGACAAAAGTACACAACTTGCATTCAAAACAGGTACAGCAAAGGAGGGAGTACGCTTCAGCATAAATAATATGTGCACAAATTATTCCTTACTAGACTTCCCCACGGTGATGATGGGCCTTCTCAGTGAAGACCTAATGCTAGTCTAATGATAAAAACATCATTTTTTCCTAGTGCTGCTAATCATACAGAGGCGTGCTGCACCTGTGGGGCTCTGCATGCCCCTGTTGATCTTCATTTTAGTTGCAGCCATTTGTTTGATGAGAGCGCTGCCATTTGTTTGATGTCTGTTTGAACAAATAACTGAGATAATCCATGCTTTATGGAAGTCCAATAAAATCAGTCACTAAAGGCTGGGCTGATATAGATGCAACAGAAAGCTAGTTTATGAAAAAATAAAGACAAATTATTCCTTATAGGGAACCATAAATGTGAGGAATACGGAGGCTGCCATCTTTATTCCCAGCGGCTGGCTGTCATGTTGACTTTAGCTGCTTTTGAGTCATACAAGCATGCAATCAGTGGAGTCAGACCAAAGTCAAATCACCTGATCTAAATGCTCATTCCAGGTAAAAGACTTAGGGCCATATGCAATTACATTTTTCTCCTGAGTTTTCTCCTGGGTGATATTTTAAAATTTGTCAATAAAATGCATTTTAAGCCATCAGAAAGCAAGAAAAGGTTTAAAATAATTTTGATAGTCCTTTTTCATTTATTTTTGGGTACTTTTTTTAGTTGAAAAGTGCTGGAAAGTTATTCTAATTTGAAGATAAAAAATTATCTCCTGGGAGAAAACTCAGGTGAAAAAGTGAATTGCACATGGCCCTTAACCTCTTGAGGACCACAGGATTACACCCTCCTAATGACCAGGCGATTTTTTACAATTCACACCACTTCAGCTTTAACAGTGTGCTGCACGGCAATACAACTTAGCACATTAATGAATCTTGCCTCCTTTTCTTGCCACTAACAGAGCTTTCTGTTTGTGGCATCTGATTGCTGCTGCAATGTTTTTTTTTTAAATTGATTTAAATGTACTTTTTTTTTTTTTAAATAAAAATGACTTTTTTTTTTCTTTTTTTCTGCGTGCAGCCAATTCTTTTTCTAGTGAATGGCAGCATTGCTAGCAAAGCATGTCAATCTAACCAACTAATTAATGAATCAATTTGTCAACCTTGACAATATGTATTTGGAACACTGTAACATGTAACATGGTCAGTGATCATGAGTGATCATGTGACTAGGAGCAATCTGCTTCTGATTGTTGTACTTTGCACACCTGGTAGAATTTCCTGTTCAGAAAGATAGCAATGAATAAAATATTCCTGTACACTGGAGAGGAGTTAGAATCCTAACTTTCTGTCCCAGACACAAAAAGTTTTTATATTAATCTCAAAAGGTGTTGTGAAGGTCACCATTTTTCTCCTATGAGGCAAACTCACTGCCTCCTGCAGGGCTACATTAACCTCCTTGGCGGTAACCCCGTACTACACACAGGGTAGCCGCCGCGGAGGATCACATGGCCCCAGGACTTTAAACTTTTTTTAAAAAATGGTGGCATACGCTTTAGCTAGCGGTTCGCTAGCTAAGCGTATGCACAAAGTTGCTCCGGTCCCCCGTGATAGCTTCCAGTATACGTACCCCCCCTGTGGTGATATATTGGGGTGCTGATGATATTAGGGAATACAGGAACATATTTCTGTCATTTTTCTGTCTACTATGGCTGCTAAAAGCTAGTCTGGCTCTTGAAGGTGCCACCAGGCCCCAGGAAATGGTTAATGTGATTGTGTGTGTGTGTCAATAGACCGACATTAGCATACAATTTCTCTGGACAGCCAGAAAAAGGTAATGAGGTTCCCTTTTGTCTGCCACCCTGCAAATGTGGGGCATTGCTTTGATCTTTTGTATTAATGTAGACGACTGCCTGTTAGTCAAAACAATATCCGACTAAGTGAGTCTGCCAAGTTTAAAGTGGACAGGAATGTTTGACATTTACATATGACAGGCCTACTGGAATGTGGAGGAAGCCTTAATCAATGGTCACCTGGCGTGGGGGAAGTCCTTTTTGATGACCTGAAAACTGAGCCAGGAAAAACCTTGAAATTCGCATGTCATAGCTAGCCAAGATGTGACAAGTGGCTCAGCAGACCGTGATGTCACAAACGGGGAAATTGCGTTAGTCTTGGGGCAAGAAACTGCCTCTGGCCAGGAAATGGCTTATTATGCCAAGAGCAGTCAAGTCCCCACCTTTGATCTGCTGTGAAATACACTTTTAAAACTAGTTCTTTCCCTCCCCAAGGAAGTTGCAGCCTCCAGGCGTATCTCACAGTATAAAACAGCAGCTAGGATAACCACAACTCGTAGTTCTTGGAGATAGCACACAGCTAGAACTAACCTGGTTGCTGACCAGAAAGTGCGTACTCCTGCAACAACGCCCAGATCGATACGCTGGTACGTTTATTTCCCTTTTAGTTTGCAAATCGCTTTGTGTGTATTTTTGTAACTTTTATCTTGTACTTTTTACTTTGTACTTTTTTTACTTTGTTTTTTGTACATCTGTTGTATATATTACTTTCTGCACTGTTCCACTTTTTTCCTGGAATATTAAATTATTATTTAATAAGATTGACTTCTGCTGTACTAAACTAACACCCATAGCCTAGAGGAGACTGCAGTGTAGCTGTGTATAAGTCCATGCCTAATTGTATGCTTCAGCAACACTACCATATGAAATTGTAATTGCATTGTGTGTATGGGGCACTTCTGCGCTCGACAGCCGAGTGGGAAGTCTAACAGTATCGTTCGGAACGACTGTTAGTGGTTTTGCTTCACTACAGTGCAAGATTGCAACTGTGTGTGTGTGTGCGTGGCGTTCTCGTATTCGGCCTAAGCGCAAAGCTGACCCAAATACGAAAACTCAGATTGCGTGTTGAGTGAACGTGTCTAGCAAACCGCTAGTGGTGGCAGTAAGGAGCTTTTGAGGGGTCACAGCCTTGTTTGTAGCTCGAATAAGGCTGCTACCCGCTTGATCTGGTCAAACCCGCAGTCGGGAACCGTATACGCAGGCGTGCCGCGGGCCGGTTCTTGACACCCCCAGCGTTCCCACGCCGGTGCAGCCTCCCAATCGGCTTCAGGCTTCGCGATGACAGCAATCAGGATTGCAGCTGACGTCATGACGTCATCTCCGATCGTCGCATAGCAACGATGGAAGCCGATCGGGAAACTGCGCTTTTCGTGGGATCGTAGCGAGGTATATATAGCCGGAGGCGATCGGCGGGCATGGGAGGGACCGGAGCAACTTTTAACATACGCTTAGCTAGCGAAATGCTAGCTAAAGCGTTTAAAAAAAAATGGGGGGGGGGGGGGCAAAAAACCTCCTGGCAAACGCAGCCTCAGAAACTGCGTACCGCCAAGGGGGTTAAAAAGAGGTGCCGCAAAAAAATAAAAAAAAAATGGTGCAGTGTGATGCCGATAATGGCATCTTGCTACTAAAGTTTATTTATTTATTTATATAGCACTGACATATTATGCAGGGCTGTACAGAGTATATGTTGCAGCCAGGCAATCACCAAGCAGGGACTGAAGCCGCATGGTGATTGGCTGGCCGGACTCCTGCAAACTAGTAGAGAAGTATGAAGTAAAGAAGCAAAATCACCCAGAAAGCAGGTAATGTATACAAACCTTCCTGCCTACTCTCACACTGAACCCTCCCTCTACCTATGCCTAAACCTAACCGCTCCAGCCCCGCTGCCAAACCCAGGACTACTTCCCCCTCCCACTTCCACCCTGCTCGCCAAACCCCCTGCCTCTATCTACTCCCTGCCACCAAGGGCGGCAATAGTGAAAGCTGGGCAGGGAGATAAGGGAGATTCAATTATGGTGCCCGATAAATAGGGGGCGCTAGACACCTGCTATTTGTCGGGCGCCACAATTTAACCTTCTTGCCACTAAACTCGACTTGTACGATTGCCACCTATGGCAGTGTCATTTTTATAGGCGCTTGTCCTGCACCACTTTTATCTGATCCCTCCTACAGGTCTAAGGAAAGTCAGATGACCAGACAACCAACGCAAAGGGGAAGGGCAGTACTTTTACCCCAGAGTACAGCAATTTAATGTCAGAATGACATGATGGCCATATTATTTACCAATACATTTCTACCCATTGATAGCTGCTATTAAAATAATAAGCAAACTAATAGTAAAATCAGACATTTCTTGATATTTTAAGGGATAAACATCACAACACAGCCAGATATAACAATCTATAGCATAACAATCAGTATATTTAACCTAGTGAAACTGATATGTTAAGAGCTTGCTCAAGAAAAAAATAAAATGTTGTCACAATATCAAGATGTAACCTTTTACACAAATTATATACAGTACTTGTCAATAATAGGTTGAATTGGTGGTGCTTTGCTTAATGGTTATTGTGCTTCAGTACAAACATCTGTATACAATGGGCTTGATTCACAAAGCGGTGCTAACTGTTAGCACGCCTGTGAAAACCCCCTTAGCACGTTTAAACTTTACGCGCGCAAAACTTTACGCGCGTAAAACTTTACGCGCGTACTGCACAGAGCACAGGGCGCACCGCGCGAAGTGCCCATTAAAGCCTATGGGACTTAGCGCGCATAAAACTTTGCGCGCGTAAAACTTTACGCGCGCAAAGTTAGCGCACGATCTGATTGAGAAATCCGGTGCTAACCTACTTAGCACCCTGGTTAGCGCGTCTAAAGACTTTAGACGTGCTAAGTAGGTTAGCACCGCTTTGTGAATCAAGCCCAATGTATTTTATCAACACTATACCTGTCATTTGGCAACTGAATGCCATTTTCATCTATACTCCGCAGCTGCAATAATTTTTGCTGGAGATCTGCTGGAGATCATGGGTACAGAATCCAGCTTGATACCCAGAACTCCCCTTTGTATTTTTGTCTCAGCTGACTAGCTTTGTGCTGGGTAAGCAATTCTGACTGACAGCAAGGAACTAAAGGACCCAGCCAGACAGTCATTTTCAACATGTTTATTGAAGAACGTTCAGACATGCAATGCACAAATGATTATGCATTATTAATTAAAGAGGACCTGAACTCTTGCACAGGATAGAAGGAAAACAGAGAAATGCACCCTGTATGTATTTAGATAGTTTAGCCTGTCTAATTCCCCCTCATTAGTGTCTAATCACAAGTTGTAATCTGATCTCTCCCCTGTGTCACATTACTGCCTGCAGCAGAGATGGCAGATAAGCCCATTTGAAAGTGCAGGCTGTTAACAATACGTCTGTCTCCATGAATCAGGAAGTAGAAATGGTGAAGTGATTTATTTTAGGATTTGTATCAGCTGTAACAAAGAAATGTTTTTTGTTTAAAGGGTATTATGATGTAGTGTATCTTTTAAAGCAGAGAGGACTTCTGAGTTCAGGTCCACTTTAATGGCAATTAACTATCCTATGCATTAACAAAATGGAGACTGGATTAAGGCTTTAACCACTTGAGGACCGTGGGCTTTACCCCCCTTAAGGACCAGGCACTTTTTTTCCATTCAGACCACTGCAGCTTTCACGGTTTATTGCTCGCTCATACAACCTACCACCTAAATGAATTTTGGCTCCTTTTCTTGTCACTAATAAAGCTTTCTTTTGGTGCTATTTGATTGCTCCTGCGATTTTTACTTTTTATTATATTCAGCAAAAAAGACATGAATTTTGGCAAAAAAATGATTTTTTTAACTTTCTGCGCTGACATTTTTCAAATAAAGTAAAATTTCTGTATACGTGCAGCGCGAAAAATGTGGACAAACATGTTTTTGATAGAAAAAACCCCATTCAGTGTATATTTATTGGTTTGGGTAAAAGTTATAGCGTTTACAAACTATGGTGCCAAAAGTGAATTTTCCCATTTTCAAGCATCTATGACTTTTCTGACCACCTGACATGTTTCATGAGGGGCTAGAATTCCAGGATAGTATAAATACCCCCCAAATGACCCCATTTTGGAAAGAAGACATCCCAAAGTATTCACTGAGAGGCATAGTGAGTTCATAGAAGATATTAATTTTTGTCACAAGTAAGCGGAAAATGACACTCTGTGACAAAAAAAAAAAAAGTTACCATTTCTTCTAACTTGCGACAAAAAAAAATGAAATCTGCCACGGACTCACTATGCCCCTCTCTGAATACCTTGAAGTGTCTACTTTCCAAAATGGGGTCATTTGTGGGGTGTGTTTACTGTCCTCGCATTTTGGGGGTGCTAATTTGTAAGCACCCCTGTAAAGCCTAACGGTGCTCATTGGACTTTGGGCCCCTTAGCGCAGTTAGGGTGCAAAAAAGTGCCACACATGTGGTATTGCCATACTCAGGAGAAGTAGTATAATGTGTTTTGGGGTGTATTTTTACACATACCCATGCTGGGTGGGAGAAATATCTCTGTAAATGACAATTTTTTAATTTTTTTACACACAATTGTCCATTAACAGAGATCTTTCTCCCACTCAGCATGGTTATGTGTACAAATACACCCTAAAACACATTATACTACTTCTCCTGAGTACGGCGATACCACATGTGTGGCACTTTTTTGCACCCTAACTGCGCTAAGGGGCCCAAAGTCCAATGAGTACCTTTAGGATTTCACAGGTCATTTTGAGAAATTTCGTTTCAAGACTACTCCTCACGGTTTAGGGCCCCTAAAATGCCAGGGCAGTATAGGAACCCCACAAATGACCCCATTTTAGAAAGAAGACACCCCAAGGTATTCCGTTAGTAGTACGGTGAGTTCATAGAAGATTTTATTTTTTGTCACAAGTTAGCGGAAAATGACACTTTGTGAAAAAAACCAATAAAAATCAATTTCCGCTAACTTGTAACAAAAAATAAAATCTTCTATGAACTCACCGTACTACTAACAGAATACCTTGGGGTGTCTTCTTTCTAAAATGGAGTCATTTGTGGGGTTCCTATACTGTCCTGGCATTTTAGTGGCCCTAAACCGTGAGGAGTAGTCTTGAAACAAAATTTTTTAAAATGACCTGTGAAATCCTAAATGTACTTATTGGACTTTGGGCCCCTTAGCGCAGTTAGGGTGCAAAAAAGTGCCACACATGTGGTATCGCCGTACTCGGGAGAAGTAGTACAATGTGTTTTGGGGTGTATTTTTACACATACCCATGCTGGGTGGGAGAAATAACTCTGTAAATGGACAATTGTGTGTAAAAAATCAAAAGATTGTCATTTACAGAGGTATTTCTCCCACCCAGCATGGGTATGTGTAAAAATACACCCCAAAACACATTATACTACTTCTCCCGAGTACGGCGATACCACATGTGTGGCACTTTTTTGCACCCTAATTGCGCTAAGGGGCCCAAAGTCCAATGAGTACCTTTATGATTTCACAGGTCATTTTTGTTTCAAAACTACTCCTCACGGTTTAGGGCCCCTAAAATGCCAGGGCAATATAGGAACCCCACTAATGACTCCATTTTAGAAAGAAGACACCCCAAGGTATTCCGTTAGGTGTATGGCGAGTTCATAGAAGATTTTATTTTTTGTCACAAGTTAGCGGAAATTGATTTTAATTGTTTTTTTTTCACAAAGTGTCATTTTCCGCTAACTTGTGACAAAAAATAAAATCTTCTATGAACTCACCATACTCCTAACGGAATACCTTTGGGTGTCTTCTTTCTAGAATGGGGTCATTTGTGGGGTTCCTATACTGCCCTGGCATTTTAGGGGCCCTAAACCGTGAGGAGTAGTCTTGAAACCAAATGTCGCAAAATGACCTGTGAAATCCTAAAGGTACTCATTGGACTTTGGGCCCCTTAGCGTACTTAGGGTGTAAAAAAGTGCCACACATGTGGTACCGCCGTACTCAGGAGAAGTAGTATAATGTGTTTTGGGGTGTATTTTTACACATACCCATGCTAAGTGGGAGAAATATCTCTGTAAATGACAATTGTTTGATTTTTTTTACACACAATTGTCCATTTACATAGAAATTTCTCCCACCCAGCATGGGTATGTGTAAAAATACACCCCAAAACACATTATACTACTTTTCCTGAGTACGGCGGTACCACATGTGTGACACTTTTTTGCAGCCTAGGTGCGCTAAGGGGCCCAACGTCCTATTCACAGGTCATTTTGAGGCATTTGTTTTCTAGACTACTCCTCGCGGTTTAGGGCCCCTAAAATGCCAGGGCAGTATAGGAACCCCACAAGTGACCCCATTTTAGAAAGAAGACACCCCAAGGTATTCCGTTAGGTGTATGGCGAGTTCATAGAAGATTTTATTTTTTGTCACAAGTTAGTGAAAAATGACACTTTGTGAAAAAAAACAATAAAAATCAATTTCCGCTAACTTTTGACAAAAAATAAAATCTTCTATGAACTCGTCATACACCTAACAGAATACCTTGGGGTGTCTTTTTTTTCTAAAATGGGGTCACTTGTGGGGTTCCTATACCGCCCTGGCATTTTACGGGCCCAAAACCGTGAGTAGTCTGGAAACCAAATGTCTCAAAATGACTGTTCAGGGGTATAAGCATCTGCAAATTTTGATGACAGGTGGTCTATGAGGGGGCGAATTTTGTGGAACCGGTCATAAGCAGGGTGGCTTTTTAGATGACAGGTTGTATTGGGCCTGATCTGATGGATAGGAGTGCTAAGGGGGTGACAGGAGGTGATTGATGGGTGTCTCAGGGGGTGGTTAGAGGGGAAAATAGATGCAATCAATGCACTGGGGAGGTGATCGGAAGGGGGTCTGAGGGGGATCTGAGGGTTTGGCCGAGTGATCAGGAGCCCACATGGGGCAAATTAGGGCCTGATCTGATGGGTAGGTGTGCTAGGGGGTGACAGGAGGTGATTGATGGGTGTCTCAAGGTGTGATTAGAGGGGGGAATAGATGCAAGCAATGCACTGGCGAGGTGATCAGGGCTGGGGTCTGAGGGCATTCTGAGGGTGTGGGCGGGTGATTGAGTGCCCTAGGGGCAGATAGGGGTCTAATCTGATAGGTAGCAGTGACAGGGGGTGATTGATGGGTAATTAGTGGGTGTTTAGGGTAGAGAACAGATGTAAACACTGCACTTGGGAGGTGATCGGACGTCGGATCTGCGGGCGATCTATTGGTGTGGGTGGGTGATCAGATTGCCCGCAAGGGGCAGGTTAGGGGCTGATTGATGGGTGGCAGTGACCGCGGGTGATGGGTGGCAGTGACAGGGGGTGATTGATGGGTGGCAGTGACAGCGGGTGATTGATGGGTGATTGATAGGTGATTGACAGGTGATTGACAGGTAATCAGTAGGTTATTACAGGGGAGAACAGATGTAAATATTGCACGGGCGAATTGATAAGGGGGGGTCTGAGGGCAATCTGAGCGTGTAGGCGGGTGATTGGGTGCCCGCAAGGGGCAGATTAGGGTCTGATCTGATGGGTAACAGTGACAGGTGGTGATAGGGGGTGATTGATGGGTAATTAGTGGGTGTTTAGAGGAGAGAATAGATGTAAACACTGCGCTTGGGTGGTGATCTGATGTCGGATCTGCGGGCAATCTATTGGTGTGGGTGGGTGATCAGTTTGCCCGCAAGGGGCAGGTTAGGGGCTGATTGATGGGTGGCAGTGACAGGGGGTGATTGATGGGTGGCAGTGACAGGGGGTGATTGATGGGTGATTGACAGGTGATTGACAGGTGATCAGTGGGTTATTACAGGGAAGGACAGATGTAAATATTGCCCTGGCGAATTGATAAGGGGGGGTCTGAGGGCAATCTGAGCGTGTAGGCGGGTGATTGGGTGCCCGCAAGGGGCAGATTAGGGTCTGATCTGATGGGTAACAGTGACAGGTGGTGATAGGGGGTGATTGATGGGTAATTAGTGGGTGTTTAGAGGAGAAAATAGATGTAAACACTGCGCTTGGGTGGTGATCTGATGTCGGATCTGCGGGCGATCTATTGGTGTGGGTGGGTGATCAGATTGCCCGCAAGGGGCAGGTTAGGGGCTGATTGATGGGTGGCAGTGACAGGGGGTGATTGATGGGTGATTGACAGGTGATCAGGGGGGATAGATGCATACAGTACATGGGGGGAGGGGGGGCAGGGGGGGGGGGGGTCTGGGGAGAATCTGAGGGGTGGGGGGGTGATCAGGAGGGAGCAGGGGGCAGGGGGGGGGGATACAAAAAAAATAGCGTTGACAGATAGTGACAGGGAGTGATTGATAGGTGATTAGGGGGGTGATTGGGTGCAAACAGGGGTCTGGGGGGTGGGCAGGGGGGGGGGTCTGATAGGTGCTGTGGGCGATCTGGGGGAGGGGGGGGAATCAGTGTGCTTGGTGCAGACTAGGGTGGCTGCAGCCTGCCCTGGTGGTCCCCCGGACACTGGGACCACCAGGGCAGGAGACAGCCTGTATAATACACTTTGTAAACATTACAAAGTGTATTATACACTTTGTATGCGGCGATCGTCGGGTTAACATCCCGCCGGCGCTTCCGTATGGCCGGCGGGATGTTGCGACGGATGAGCAGAGTCGAGCGGCAGCGGAGGATCGCGTCACGGATGATGCGATCGCTCCGCCCATGCCCCTACAAGGACCGCCGCCATTTGTCTATACGGCGGTCCTTGCGGGGTCCACTTCCCGGCCGCCATTTGTCAATACGGCGGTCGGGAAGTGGTTAAATGGAATATTTTTAGCAACTAAAGACAGAAAATATTATTAACATGGTGTATTTATACAGTACTGACATCTTTTGCAACACTATACAGACTCCATAGTCATGTCACTAACTGTCCTCAGAGGAGCTCACAGTCTAATTTCTAACGTAGTCACAGTCTAATGTCTCTATCCTAGTATGTTTTTTTGGGCGGAAGCCAGATAAACTATCTGTAGGTCTTGGGGTGTGGGAGGAAACTGGAGTGCATGAAGCAAACCTACACAAACATGAGTAGTACATTCAAACACTATGCAGAGGGTGTCCTGAGCCAGAATTTTGCTGGGGATAAATGTTATTTTTTTTATTAAATAAGTTTAGGTTCTTTTATAAAGTAAGTTCTGTTTAAGCAACTTTGCCATCAGAAAACTTTGCACACATTAAGCTGCACCTATAGACACTATTAGCCACTTTTCATCTTTTTTTAAGTTGACTTCCACCACTTTCTCTTCATGGGGCTCAAAGAAGCCAGGTCTGGATTTTAAGTGGTATGCAAGTCAAATTTGATCAGTGGTCTAAAGCATTAAACACAGCATAGAACTAACAGGGGGATAAAACATTATTATAAGGGTTAATAACTCAAGCTTCCAGGTCTCTCAGAAGCTAATTGATAAAACAGCTGTTGTCCTCCAAAATTATCAGATTGTGTTGCATTATACTGAGTTCTCTACTTGGTTAATTTTCAGGCATGCAGTTAAACACTGCTTATACAAGGGGTGGTGCAGAGGTCTTACACTGTTTGCTGAATACTGTAGTGTGTAAAATAAATACCACAAAACTGTTAAAAGGGCTGCCTGCCTTATTGACAGCTGGGTGTGCTGTGACTGCATAAAGTGAATTAAGTTGATAGAATGTCCAAGCTGGCCAGCTGGCACTCAGAACATTAATTGTGGGCATCCCAGTGACAGCAGATACTATGTCATAGGCATTTCTCATTTTCATCAGGGTTTGGTGCCTCAAGCAGATAATTTGGTTTCAAGTTAAGACTAATTGCCTGGCCAAAAATAACACCTAAGGGCAAAGGCTAGAATGCATAAATAATCTGATATAGAAGTGTCATAAACCAATAAAATGTGCAAACAAGACACAACCTATATAAACAATTCTCTATGTCTCTGAGGCAGAAGTAAAATATCATGGATTGATAACATCAATCTCAGATGTTATATTTTCTTAGGTGTTTCTCATCTTATCCACGTGAAACACAAAGGAGCATAGTCATGAAACAATGTTAAAATTGCTGTGCACGGACAGCGCATGGCAATTTTATTGGTACTGTACCTACATAGCATGCGTTTCATAATCAGTGCAATTTCATTGATACCTACATAGCACACCTTTTACAATTAGTGTAGCCCACATTACCTAAGTAAGCAGTGTAGTGCTTTGAGCTTGTGTTATTTCTGATGGTTGATATTCAACTGCAGAGATGTTTGTCTATATGTTCCTACAATTAAAGGTTTTATTGTCAAATAGTGTGACTTTGGAATTGTGTTTTGATATAATCAGTGTAGTTCTATAAGGGAAAAAAATCCTAGCTGAATTTACAGAGCTATGTAAGTACTGTGTGGGAATTTATATCCCAGTTTGTATATGTTATTGCACGCATTGTATTACTTAAACAACATGCTGTTGGGTGTTTTTAAGCATGTTTCTAATAAAAGTATGTTTTAATTACCAGTATAATTACTACAAGGTTGAGCTTACTAGAAAGTACCACTGATGTGATGTATAGCTCCTATTTTGTCTCCTTGTAGTACCTCGGGTTATAAGAATGGCTTCCTCGCTTTGCTTTCATTTATGGACCCCGGGAGAGACAAATAGCAGATCCTACTTTATGGTGCTTTGTCTATTCATCCCTCTATAATAATCCATACATTTTACTTTAAAATTGAAAATGTGAATTCCGAGATTGTTTTCCCCCCAGAGTAACAATCTAGCTGAAAAAGTTAATTAACGCTTCTAAGTATTCTTGCAGTATTTTTATAATACAGAGGCTGAAATTTGTACATTAGCAAACGCAGGTTCTTCAGCTTGTGGGCGAAGTGCAGAAATGTGGGAAGATAGTATGGATAACACAATCTGGATGCTGCTTTATTAAAATCTACATTCATGAGTACATGATGTCAAAGTAAAGCGACATGAGAGTGAGAAACAGAATGCAAATAATGCATCTCCAAAAGTAAAAATATTGGATAAATAAGCAGGACACATATATGAGCTTTCTTTCCTAACCCAGTAGGACTGACAATTCACCTAATGTCTTTCGCTTTTCTCCACCTGCTTCAACACCTTAGGAAAAAAAAGAGGAGGATTTAAAAGTAAGGGATGGTACATTATGGAGCTGTTATACAGGTGCAATCTCATTCATAACATTAATATTTTTATCATTATTGCACTCCGAAGCAAAACTTGTAGACTGTACTGTACTGTTGTACAGCTTGTCATATAGTAAAATCTAGAGTTATTATATGTTAGGACCCTTTTGATCAGGGGCGTAACTAGACTTAATAAGCCACTCTGCAAAAATGACAGCATGGGGCCCCCTTGGTCCCAAACCCCATGGGGATCACATGATCAGGAGCCAGCGAACGGCAGCAGAAAATGTTCTGCTGTGAAGCAGAATCTGGAAGCAGGAAAAAAATTACACAGGCTCCTGCATATGGTTTTTGTGAGCGAACAGGAAGGTTTTTTTGTTAACTAGCTGCACTTGTGGTTGGGGAGAGGGATGAGGAGGAGCCTCCAAAGCCTTTGGGTCCCCCTGCAATGGCAGCGGTTGCAGGGGTGATTGCAACGCCCATGCTTGTGATGTAGGAATATACATTTTTTACAGGTTGTGCAAAGCTTAAATCTTTTCACACACAGATAAAAAAACAAGAGAAAGTCCTGTAGAATACTGAGCACTTGCTTAAACTATTTAGAGCTGGGGCCCATTAAATATCCCAAATCATCTTTGCAAAAAACAAAACAAAAACAAAAACAGATTTCTGGAAGGATTTCAGGGAATGTGATTTTGGCCCCTGCATTTCCTGAATGAAATATCTCTGAAAGCACTGCGGGCACTAGTGATTCCTAGAAAGCGCGCGTTATCGAGGAGGCAATGCTACGAGGCTGACTGACAGCTTCACATAAATAAAGCCAGCTAGCAACAAGAAGATTGTCGCTAGGCTGGCAATCTTTTAAGGGGTTGCAGCGTGGCGCAGGGGGGCTGGCAGCGGCTGTATAGTGACCCAGAGGCATGTCATTGTGCACACGACATGCCTCTAGGTCCTGTTAGGATTATAATATGCCACCTCGGGTTCTCTTTAAAGAAATACTGTAGGGGGTCGGGGGAAAATGAGTTGAACTTACCCGGGGCTTCTAATGGTCCCCCGCAGTCATCCTGTGCCTGCGCAGCCACTCACCGATGCTCCGGCCCCGCCTACGGTTCACTTCTGGAATTTCAGACTTTAAAGTCTGAAAACCATTGCGCCTGTGTTGCTGTGTCCTTGCTCCCGCTGATGTCACCAGGAGCGTACTGCGCAGGCACAGACCACACTGGGCCTGCGCAGTACGCTCCTGGTGACATCAGCGGGAGCGAGGACACGGCAACGCAGGCGCAGTGGTTTTCAGACTTTTAAGTCGGAAATTCCAGAAGTGAACCGGAGGCGGGGCTGGAGCATCGGTGAGTGGCTGCGCGGGCACAGGATGTCTGCGGGGGACCATTAGAAGCCCCGGGAAAGTTCAACAAATTTTTCCCCCGACCCCCTACAGTATTCCTTCAGAGACTCTGAAATCTCTAAAAAAAAGCTTTTTTTTATCTAAGTAATCTGTTTAATAGCTTTGCCCTAACTAAACCACCGCATCCCCGTGGCTGTAAACTATCTAAATACCCCCAAACTCCCCGGGGAACACTACGGGGAGCGTTTCCGTGTGAAGCAGAGCTATGAGCTGCAGCCCTGCCTCACACGCGTCTGTCAGCGGCGGATCTCCGCCTCTCCCCCGCCCCTCTCAGCGAAGGAAGACAGAGGGGTCTGGGAGAGGCGGAGATCCGCCGTTGACAGACGCGTGTGAGGCAGGGCTGCAGCTCACAGCCCTGCCTCACATGGAAGCGCTTAGGGCAGCAAAATCCACGACCAAGAAAGTCGTGGATTTTGCAGGGGAGAGGGAGGGCGCGTTATGGGGGATTTAGATAGTTTATAGCCGCGGGGATGCGGCGGCTTAGTTAGGGCTAAGCTATTAAACAGATTATTGAAATAAAAAAACGTTTTTTTAGAGACTTCATAGTCTCTTTAAAGAAAACCTGTACTGAAAATTAAAAGTCAAAATAACCATACACAAGTCATACTTACCTGCTGTGTAGTCTATTCATCAATCTCTTTCTCCTCTCCTGTGTCCTGTTTGTCCACTGTGATCAATGGAATTCTCCGTCCTCCATTTTGAAAATGACCATTACCCCATAACAGCTTCCTGGTTAGCACACTGTTAAACTGTAATATCACCCACTTGAGCCATAGGGAAACATGGACACACCAGTTCTCCTCTCAGCTGTAACTGACAGCAACTGATATATAACTGACAGCAACTGATATATTTCAGTTCTGACAAAATGTTGTCAGAACTGGAAGGGATCATTGTCAGAAGAAAATGGTGAGCTTCTGAGAGGAACTGATGGCTTTGATTGAAGTTACCTCATGTGTTTATTTTAAATAATTGTACTCAATACAGGTTCCCTTTAAGGTACTGACAAAGTAGCAAAGAAAAGTAACATAAAAATGAATGTGAAATTCCACGTTTGTTAAGAAACAAGCAATTCCTTTACTTCAGTTCTACAATTTGCTGGGGTTTATGGCACACAATTTAGATTAATTACTTTGTATATTTGAATTCAGATGTAAAGGAGCCGCAAGATGGAGCGTGTCACAGTGTACTGCTAGTCGTATAGGTTTTGCAGGTGTGGAAGAAGCAACAATTATTCCCAGCTAATAACTTATGCAGGAAGGAGAATGTAGCTGGACTGTCAGTACTGAAAACACGAGCAGCACAGAATACAGATTCCAGACTAAAAATGCAATACAAATATACACATTGGAGCTGAAAGTGAATGGACATCCTCCAGAGGCTCTTTTAACAACACAGAAGATGCCTGCAGTCAACAAGAAATGAGCCAGGTTACAATCTGCCTCTCCGTGTTACCAACTACTATGGCTGGGGGAAGGGGGGGATGCCTTAGGTCAGGGGGTCACATTCATTTGTTATTACTTTTCATGGAGCTGTACATATTCAGCATTAGGGAAGCTTCCTGTGCTGTGATTGGTAAGCTAATATGTGCATTCTGACACAATATTCAGTATAGCTGGTTATGCTTACTGAAAATGCACCAGCTGGCAAATAAAATAAGAATCACAGAAATGTACTGAATAAGGCGTGCAGTAAGCCTCAGCATCTGCTTGTAATGTTTGAACAGGGCACCACAATTTATTGCAATGTTATTGAATCAACCCTGATGACTCCAAACTCTATGGTGACGAAAAACACACATATAACAGCTGTCTGAGGATGTCTTATATAGAATGTACAGTAACTCTCATACTGCAGAAATTAAATGCTTACTTCAGGACTTACAACAAACCAGAAAACGATTATGAATAGTGAGGATTGAAATACAAACACAAAGAATATATCTGTTTTATGGGAACACCTATTAATGATGTATGATGTCTGCACATAGATAACATGAAAAAGAAATGTTCCTATGGCAACTAGCTCCTTCATTACTTTGGAAGATTGTCCAGCAGGATGTCAAATCTATCATTATGGTAAAATGAAGAAACACAGCTAAACACAGTGTAATACTTATATTCTCATGTTACTTTGACCTACATGAAAGTAAATGAGTTAAAGAAAAAAAAACATCTGATTAGTGCAGACAGACACTGAAGCAGTTATTGGGAATTTCTGTACTTAAAGATAAGCATCAATAATATTCAAGTTAGGGTGGTAAAAGAACGTTAGGATTATATCATTACTTAACAATCTAGGTGGGAAAAAGCAGCATCCAGGTTCAACCTTTTGAGGTTCAGTGCACCTCAATTCTGAAGAAAAAAAGCCACGAGGGCAGAAGATATCTCCCCGACTTCACCAAGGTATCACCTGCATACACCTAGTAATTATAGCTGTGGATGACCTACAAAGTAATGAAAGCCACCAAGCTCATTTTAAACGGAGACATAGGGCTTGATTCACAAAGTGGTGCTAGCCCAGTTAGCACACCTAAAAGACTTTAGGCATGATAACCATTGCACCACGCTGGTGAAAAGCCAGTTTAGGCGTGATAAGTTTAGGCGTGATAAGTTTAGGCGTGATAAATTTAAGCATGATAAGTTTAGATAAGTTTAGATCGCGCGCAAAGTCCCGCACGCAAAGCAGCGCCACTAAAATCTATGCGAAGTGCACCAGACTTTGCTAGCGCAAAACTTTTGGTCAGCTGTGCACTGCGGTGCTAACCCAGTTGGTGCTATAGTTATCACGCCTAAACTTATCACGCCTAAACTTATCACACCTAAACTTATCACACCTAAACTTATCACGCCTAAACTTATCACGCCTAAACTTATCACGCCTAAACTGAGTTTAGGCGTGATAAAGGGCTTTCCACCAGCGTGCTAACTGTTAGCACCGCTTTGTGAATCAAGCCCATTGAATTTTCCGTAGCTACTTGCTTTGGTAATATACTGTATTCCCCATCTTAGCCGCTCAAAGTGAAGCACCCCTTTCTGCAGAGGTGGTAGAATATCCTTTCCTCCATGTACAGTTCATTTTTTTCTGTTTGTCCTTTGTGCAGACTTAAGGATAAAAAGCTCTATTTCCAAGCTTAGTGTTTTCCAAGTTTTTCAAGCGCTAATTGTTAGGCACAGAAAACAGGTATGGCTAGGGTTAGGCATTGGACGAGAGGCTGGGTTGAGGTCTTAGTGTCAGTACAGGGCATGTGAGGTCACAGGCTTCTTACTTCAATATCCTTCACCCAATTATTATTATTATTTAGTATGTATATAGCGCCAACATGTTCCGCAGTGCTGTACAGAGTATATGTAGCTACTGTCCTTTAGAGGAGCTCACAATCTAATTCCTACCATAGTCTTATGTCCATTGTGATCTAGGGACAATTTAGAGGAAAGACAATTAACTTATCTTGGAGGAAACCGGAGTGCCCAGAGCAAACCCACACAGACACAGGGAGAACATACAAATTCCATGCAGTTATTTCCCTGGTTGGGAGAGCACTATGCACCCCCCGCCACCATGCTGCCTCACTGACACTAATAAACTGAAACCCAAAACAAATGCACACGTCTATTTTAGAGGTACAGTAATGGTTTTTCACACAACATCTGTTGCGTTCCGTCACAAGAGACAATATAATCACGTTACAAAGTGATGCATTTATATTTCTATGGAACGTTCCCATTAAGTGCAGTAGGGTGGGTTCTGACAGATAGACGCACAGCATGCTGCACATTTACAGTGGAAGTGCAGCATTCTTTCAATGTACGGTATGCTTTACTTATAACAAGCGATGCAACTTTTCACCACCGTAGTGATCTTATCTTACCGCAAGGAATATTGTGTGAAAGGACCCTATGAACTTTGATCTATGTCATATGTCATACTCACCTCCAGGTCTTAGGTTAACTCGTTGCAAACTTACATTTGTAACCCTTCTTGATTTACTGTAGCTAGGTATAGTTTCCTGTCAAGCATGTCTGTCTAAAAAGATACATTTGCCACCTTAACTCAAACCTAAACTGATGAGAGGAATAATTGAATCCATATTCCTTATCCTAAATAGAACTTTCTTATAATCCCCCAGTTTTATTTTTAAGATAAAAATTGTAAATGTAATTGTCACAAGTTAATTGGCTCCCAACTTGACCTATGGACCTATTTTTATCTATTCCCTGCACTCACAATTGCTTTACTGTAATGCACAAGTGTAGCATTGTAATTATCAGTGAGCATTTTGAGTGCTATAGTCTAAACATTTGTACAAATGAACAAGTACTGTTGCACATGCTGAGCTTGGAATGTGATCCCTTGATTGACACTTTGGGGCCAAGTGCTGTACAGAAGTGTCACTAGACTAAAAGGTGTCTATTGCCATGGATGGTGAGAAAGGACTATACATGGTATACAATGGAGTGGATTGCGGCAGGCAGGATGCTCAGGGGTTGGTTGGGCATGCTGTGTCACTAAAGGCCTTGGAAAAGTTTAATCCAGTGTTTGTAGCTAGCTTCACTCAAATCCAACTAAAGAAAAAATGTAATATGCATACCTGATTTCCTAACCCTAACAGTGAGGAAAAAAAGAAAAAAAGGAGCACAGCTTAGTTCTATGTAGGTTTGGGTCTGTCCATTAGGTGTTTATCTCATCATGTCAGTAAGCAGACAGCAGACGCTGTCTATCAACTGTTTATCAACTGTAATGGGACACAGTCTATAATCATGCGCAATTGATAAGAATTTCAAATGTAAGTAACTTGCTGGCACTATATTACCCAAGTTGAACACTTGTCTTACAATGTCTATAGGTGCAGGAATAAAACAATGCAGCTGTAGCCTTGGAGCCAAGGTATGAGCACTCAGCCCAACAGCTGGCTTGCATGAAATCAATCCATGACACTCTGTGACCTTTTCCCAGGTCAATATTCAATAATGCTTTCTATTTGCATTATTGATTGGGATACTTGTCTTCTGGCTTTTTAAGGACAGTTTAGTAAAGGAATTACACATTTTAACTGTGGAACTTTGTACAAAATTGAAAAACAACAATCTGCCAAATCCTTTGCTGTGTATGAATGACACCAAAAGTTAATATAACACAAGTTGGGCAAATGCATTGAGGATGCTGGAATTTGGGGACATATGATAAGGCAAACATTCTGAAGATATTGTCTCCCATTGAATACCAATACTAAGCTGTATTTACAGTAAACAAAATCCAGACATATGATGCTTTACATGGAACTTATCAGGATGTCTTATTCTAGACAGGATAGGATAGATAGGATAGGATTGGTATCTTAGGTACATTTTAAAAGGGTGCAGCAAGAATGTGGGCACCAGAGATAGCTACAAGTAGAATACTGATAAATTACCAATATTCTACTATGAATCACTGGGTATAGAGTAGATGGTAGAATATTGGTATTGTTTACCGATATTTCACTATGGCCTAAACTAATCTTACTCTGACACGAGCCCTCCCTCTCCATGCCTATGCCTAAATGGCCCCCGTCCTTTGCCTAACCAGCCCTCTCACTGATACCAGCCCTATCACCGACACTTCCCCACACTGCCTAACACTAAGCGAACCATCCCCATGCCTAACCCTAACTGACCCCCTCTCAATACATAATCCTAATGCACACCCCCGCCCCCCCCCCCCCCCCCCCGCCCAATGATGCCTAACCCTTACAACAAATCAATTGTAATATTCGTTGACACTGCTGCGATCTGTGCTGATATAACTGCCACCTTCGGCTCTTCTGGAATGCAGGGGGTAGTTTGCACACTGGGTATGCCAGTTGTGCACAGTGGTGCACACGTTCAGTGCAGTGTGTCACCATTTAATAATGAAGAGCAGCAAGAGCGGTATGCCACACTATGTCCTATGATTACAGTATGTGGGGCATGGTACTAAAAGAAAGCCTGTAACACCAAAAAGGTCCCCTGGGGGGTACTCACCTCGGGAGGGGGAGGCCTCAGGGTCCCGATGAGGCTTCCCACGCCGTCCTCCGTCCCTCGGGGTCTCGCTGCCGCCCTCCAAACACCGGCTCCTGCGCAGGCGCTGTGGTAGCTCTCGGCTCCGAAATAAGCGGAAATACCCGATCGCCGTCGGGTCTGCTCTACTGCGCAGGTGCAACTCTCCGGCGCCTGGGCAGTAAAGCGGTCCCGACTGAGATCGTGTATTTCATCTACTTCGGAGCTGAAAGCCGCAACAGCGCCCCCGCTGGAGCCTGGAAAGGTAAATATTGAACAAGCTGTCGGATCCGTCGGGCTGCTGTTCAGAGGGCTGCAGCGAGACCCCCGTGGGACAGAGGACGGCATGGGAAGCCTCATTGGGACCCTGAGGCTTCCCCCTCCCGAGGTGAGTACCCCCAGGGGAACTTTTTGATGTTACAGTGTCTCTTTAAAGCAAATGGGAACTGAGATAACTAAATGTATGTGTAGTGATAAAGGTGAATAGAATTTTCTTGCAGTTCCACATTCTTACTGCTCTATTAAAACTTGCAGTACAAAACATAGGAAATGGACACAGGCAGGCACTAAGGAAGACAAGCAATACATGTACCCAAATGTATCTTACCCTGTCACAAGTCAGGGATGTCTTAATGAACTAAGGGTGGAATATCACTTAAAAAAATAGTAATGTTTACTTTCCTCTCAGGCTTCTTCCTTCTACAGGCATTAACATTACCAAATCAGAAGCAGTTTTATTTGCCAAGCATGACTGGGTCGTGCCCAGAATTGATTTAGGCAACAGCAGGGCATAAGAAGGAGTTGAGATAACAATGACAACAACAACAGGTTACAGCAGCAGCAGATTGTCAGATAAGCAGATAACAAGTAAGGTGGCCACACACCATACAATTTTTGTTAAATACCTGTTCAATTCAAGAATAGCAATCAATTTTTCTGACTGATTGTAACAATTCAAAAATCTGACCAATGTACCACATACCTATGTTCAATTTTCCCCAATCATGAATACAATTATTAAAAGCTCAAAAAAAAAAATGATTGGAACTGTACATCAACCAACTGACAATCCAACACACACCATGCAATTCTTGATAAGGTTGGTCTGAAATTTCCAACATGTCCAATCCAAAAAAGCTGGAAATTTGATCAGATTTATCAATCAAAAACAAAGAAAAGCTCTTGAGCAGCAGCGCAGGGTGCAACAGCAGAGGCACACTGAAGTGGAAAGGTAATGTTTAATAACATTGAGTGAAAACATTTGCGCAGTACTGTACTGATATCCAATATAGGACATTTCTAATGAGTGGAATTAAACTTTAACAAGCCTGACATCTAGTGATTGCTAGCTGCATTGCAAATACTGCAATGATACAGTATGAAGGTCACATTCAGCAGTCCTGTTTGTGAAACACAGTATCTTTCATGAATGAGTCAGAGGAGATAGAAAACTTGCAATGTATTTCAAAAACTAGGTAAAATCTTTTGCAACAATGCCAATGACTAAAGTAGATGTAATGCACAGCAAGACTACAGAGGCTCTGATCTGATCTCATCTCACAGGCTATCCCTTAGGGCCTGTTCAGACTATGCGCGTTCCTAGACGTTTTCAGGGAACACGTACGGGTACCAAAAACGCATAGGAACGGCTCCTAATGCTTTTGAATGGGCTAGTTCACATGTATGCGTATGAGACGCATACGTTTCTCATCCGCATTGCTGCACGCAGTTCTGTGCGTCACGCATAGAAACGGACGCAATGAAAGTCTATGGACGCATATCAAAAACGCGTACTATTGCGTTTTTAGCGTCCGTTTTCCTCTGCGGTTCCCATAATCCTTTTTTTCCCCTGGGTCACGTGTGTGTGCAAAACGCAATAGAATACAGATTAGAACACTTGCGTTTCTTTGATTTTAAACGCATTCTTCATACGCAGATAGTCTGAACAGGCCCTAAGTTAACCTCATGACACCTCAAATCAAGGATAAACACTATAGTACAATATACAGATTACAAACACTGTAAATTGATACATTGTACATACTATACATGCATTCGTTTTATCCACACATTCTTAAAAAAGTAGTATTTAGCATTGTTATAAGAAAATGTATTAAATAAGCCTCTGACTAGTAACACATTATTGTCTTAAGAAAATGTGTAATCGAAGTGTGTCTTTATTTACATTAAAATATTGTCTTGAGAAATTCTTAGTGTTTTTACTGCCAATTCTTTCAGGTGGAAATTTGCAAAGACTGATATTCTCAGCACCACAGTGATTGCCAACATTGATAGATTTTGGTATTAATAGCACACATTCAAGTACCTAAAAGACAGGTTGTTTGATCACTCACAGATAAAATCAAACAACCATGGGTGTTTGACCACTCACACGTTGGCTCTTCAATTCATGTTTTCTCCTAAGTTTTCTCCTTGGTGATTATACTCAGAATAATGTTGACAGTACTTTTCACCTACTTTTTGGTACTTTTTCAATTGCAGAGTGCAAAACTTATGAGAAAAAGAAAATTGGCATTTATGCCTTGACCAGTCCAGCTCCATTTGCCAATACGCATACTAAAAACCTTGTTTGAAAAGAATAAATAAATCACATACATCAAAAACTAACCAAATATTTCCTTCTGTACAAATAAATGTAATATTACGGTATATTGTTCATTATGACACTCCTTTTAAGTTCCCACTAGTTTGCATAAAAAGTAACACATCTCTCCACAATCTCTGTTTTTGCCATTCAGGCAGGATTCATGTGTCTTTGCAAAAACAATGCACATAATTTGTTCCACACACAATTTTTATGGGACCCTATAGCCCGTATTCAATTCACTTTTTCTCCTACATTTTCTCCTAGAAGATTATTTTTAAGTTCTATTTAAAGAGTAACTGTTAGGCATAAAATCCAAAACCAATTCTCTATTAGTAGCTGTTATATAAGTAAAAATAGAAGGGAAGTTGCAGTGCATGCTAGTTCAGCCTGACTGGCTGAAGCCTCTATCCCTCCCGTTTTCCTCTCCCACACCTCTGTGATTGGCCGCCCTGTTCACTATGCTGGTCGTAGTTGCTAGTGCACAGGGGGGGGGGGGGAGCAGCTGTCCTCTGTCACTGTCCTCGGCCCCCCCTTCTGTAGTGTACCATGTCTGCCCTCTCCATGGTCCTGCCTCCCCTGCATTCCCCCATCGGCATCCCCTCTCCTCCCCGCACTATTACAGAGCACAGCGGGGAGGAATTAAGGCAGCGCACACCAACTCACTTACTAATGTTTCCAGGCGCTGGGTGGGCTTAGTTGCGCTGGTATGGTCAGCTCCTTCCGGTGTCCCCCTCAGCCTCCAGTTCCCTCCTTGGCCACTAGCTTGGCCACTAACTAAGCTAGTGGCCAAGGAGGAAGCTGGAGGCAAAGGGGGACGCCGGAAGGAGCTGACCATACCAGCGCAACTAAGCCCACCCAGTGGCCACCGATTGGGGTAGAGCCCACAAAAACTCTGCACTCTATGAATACCTCCATGCTTGTGAGTGCAATTTTCTTTTATTAATAAACAGTTTTTATGGTTTTACGCTATGGCTATTCCGAATATTGTCTTTTGAGGTGTGATGATCCCATGAGAAAGGTTGAAACAAGTGGACGAGAGTGCTCGAGAAGGCAGGGGGTGGCCATATGACCCCATAGGCGCTGGAGACCCATCTAATAGAGGGTCAATACGATTTGGTGAGTGCCCACTGCTTGGGGTGTGGTGGTGGTGTAATACCAAAGTGGAGACAGTGATCACCAACTGCAGGAGCAAAACAGCACACTTGATTGGAAACTAGGATTGAACTTATGTTTACATGAGAGGAGTCTGTTCATGGGAACATCAGTGCGCAGCTTTTTAGAATTTGAAAATAGTATTGCTAATAGCTGTTCTTTAAAATAACTTTTCAGCACTCTGCAACTGAACAAGTACCAAAAACTAGGTGAAAAATTACTGTCAAAATTTTTCTGAGAATGTTCTTACTTAAAGAGAAACTCCAACCTAGAATTGAACTTTATCCCAATCAGTAGCTGATACCCCCTTTTACATGAGAAATATAATGCTTTTCACAAACAGACCATCAGGGGGCGCTGTATTTTGTGCTGAAACCCCTCCCACAAGAAGCTCTGAGTACCGCGGTACTCTGGGCAAACCGCCAGAATGTAACAATGTTCACAGACAGGAATTAGCTGTTTACAGCTGTCTCTAACAGCCAAAACAGCTAGGAGCAGCTACATAACCTGCCCACAGTAAAAATGTCACCATGTAATAAATGTCAGAATGTAAATCCGGGAGAGGAAAGATTTTACAATGAGCAAACCCTGACTAAATCATTTATACATAATTATGGTAAAAAATGAAACACCTTTTTTACTACATTATTTTCACTGGAGTTCCTCTTTAATGGTGGCTTAAAAGGCATTTTATTGATAAAGTGTGATAATATCACCTAGAAGGAAACTTAACCACTTGAGAACCACAGGCTTACAATCCACTAGTGACCAGTCTATTTTTTACAATTTAGAACTGCAGCTTTAACAGTTTATTACTCGGCCATACAACTTAGCAGCCAAATGAATCTTGCCTACTTTTCTGTCCACCAATTTTCCACCGCTATAAAACTATAATTGGGTACAGTCCTTTATATAGCAAAGGATCAAAAGCACAGTCCTTTAGAGGGCAATCCACCTTGCCTATATAAACCTTTGTTACTTTATGGAGCTTTCTGTTGGTGGTATCTAATTGCTGCTGCTGCTAGATCGCAGCGCTGTACAAAAGAAAATGACAGGTTTTTTTCCCCTAACAGCCTGCCAGCTCCAATCGTGGCTGGCAGGCTGTTTACAGAGCGGAGCTCCGTAACTCAGCAGGGAATGCGCAAGCATCCGCCTGTGCATTACCCACTAATCTACACCTACAGGACATGATGCCAGTCGGCGTTAGATGGTCCTGTAGCTACCACCCTCCCACCACTGATCGGCGTTAGGCGGTCGGTGTGGGAATCAAAGACGATCTCTTGCAAATATTTTGCTGCGTTTTAATGCATACGTTTTGTTTTTTTTACAGTAGCCATTGATTTCAATGAAAAAACATGTGCGTTGAGCAGGAAAGTAGTGCAAGTTTTGCATCCTTTTTTTTTTTTTTTTTTTTTTTTTTTTTTAACGCTATCCGGAAACACATATGTCTCCGGAAAACGCAGCAAACTATCATTACATGTGATTCCACATGCATTTTTTGCATGCAGCAAAACACTTCAGAATTTTGAGTGTGACCCCTGCCTCAGAGAAAAAGTGAATTGAATAAGAGCCTATGCGCATTGTCATTTCAAAGCAGCTAATCAATCAATGAGAAATTGCATGTAATGTGTACATTTTAGAATCAGAATCAAAATCATTTATTTCAGCCAAATACAATGGAGGTTGTACCCGGAATTATTTTTCGCACAATCAGGATCAGGGATGGTACAGTGAGAAACATACTGTAGAAAATACACAGAATAGGCATATGCATTGGACATATTACATGAGTTGATACAGTAAAGCAGTGCAGCTTAAAGGATACCACAACCGAACGGTTGTGGTAAAAATGACTGCAGCACTGTGTAGGTTGTAATCCGCACATACCAGCTGTTCCTTTGCCCTCCTCCATCTGCCGCCATTCTCATTGTATCCATCCCGGTGTGCGCCGACTTTCCTGAACTTTGACCCAGACATACTGCGCCCTGTGTGCGCAGTATGTCCTTCCTTCTTCACTTCTGGCCGGAGCATAGTGCAAGGCTCAGAAGCACGCTGACCCCTCTGTGCTATGTGTGCGCCCCATTACATCAAGCGTCACATGATTAGCATTTCTTAGTCGATTTCTCGTAGAAGTGAATGGAAATAGATAAGAAAAGATAACAGAATCGAATCGGAAATTGATCGGAAAATCAATCGGAAATCGATCTGACGGAAAATTAAACGAAAAAAGCATTGTGTGTAGCCAGCATAAGCCTGCGCTGGATCCTGGAAAGTAAATATATACATGGCCGCACCTCGGGGGGCTGCAGCTGGACAACGGAGGGACAGAGAAGAATAAGGGAAGCCTCGTTAGGATCCAGAGGCTTCTCCCTCACGAGGTAAGTACCCCCCAGGGGACTTTTTCTTAATTACAGGTTTTCTTTAATGGACGTGATATATGCACTTTGATTGGCCCAATAGGCTGCCTGTCACTTGCACATGTGTTTTTCCCCAGCAGCTGATAATTTTCAACAAAAAATGCATGCCATATTTTGAAAAAAAAAAAAAAAAAAAGTTTTTTTTCCCATATGCAAAATCACATTTACAGTGGGATGCGAAAGTTTAGGCAACCTTGTTAATCGTCATGATTTTCCTGTATAAATTGTTGGTTGTTACGATAAAAAATGTCAGTTAAATATATCATATAGGAGACACACACAGTGATATTTGAGAAGTGAAATGAAGTTTATTGGATTTACAGAAAGTGCTTTTAAGTCATGACACAAAAAAGCTGTTGTAAGTGATCTTTCAATGCAGATTTCAAGCACAGCAAAAGGGTGTTTAGAAATGATGTAGTACTAGATCACATACAGTACAGACTCTATGCAGAGAGCTACAAACCTGAAACTCTAGCTCTGTGAGGTCATAGTGCAAGTCATTTATCTACAGTACAGTTCACTGACACAAGTGGTAAAGGCAGAAAAGTAGTCTATTTAATATTAACAAACAGAGAAAACCCCAAGAGAGATTCTCTGATGAAGAGTCGTAACATGACCCTCCATGATCGCACAAAAAAATCACACCACCTTACATGGAAAAAGCTGTAAACCACAACCACATCGCAGCACCTTTGCTGTTGTGATTGCAATTTGCAGTGTAAAAGAAGCGCCTGCGCTCCCATCTGTGAACAAATGCAGCTGCACTGTGTAGGGCACCTTGTGCCTGAGCCAGGGCCGGTTCAAGTAACAATTGGGCCCTAGGGCAAAATTAGCCTGGGGGCCTCCCAACAGACATCCCCGACCAAAAAGCTATTTATTCTTTGAACTTTTACATTCCCATTATGTGTTGCTTCTTCTCCTCCTATTGCACTACAGCCCGATATGAGCCTTGGCCTCCATTCATCTCTATCCATCCCTGCCTGTTTACAGTTGCGGATCTTTAATAGTTCCTTGGCATTTATGTCAACTTCATCCATCTAACTCTTTCTAGGTCTTTCAATGTTTGTGTTGCACTTTAACCCTCTGGGCGATACAATTATATCGCCCAGGAGGTGGCGCAGCACAATTTTTTTAAATTTTTTGTTTTTTAAATCATGTAGCGAGCCCAGGGCTCGCTACATGAAAGCCGCAGCGCAGCGGCATCCACCCACCCACTCCGATCGCCTTCGGCGATCAGAGTAAGCAGGAAATCCCGCTCAGAACGGGATTTCCTGCTGGGCTTCCCCGGTCTCCATGGCGACGGGGCGGGATGACGTCACCGACGTCTTGGACGTCGTGACGTCAGAGGGAGTCCCGATCCACCCCTCAGCGCTGCCTGGCCTAATTGGCCAGGCTGCGCAAGGGGGAGGGGAGGGGGGGGCTGCGCGGTACGGCGAGCGGCGGCGGATCGGCGGCGAGCGGCGGCGATCGGAAGTTACACGCAGCTAGCAAAGTGCTAGCTGCGTGTAACAAAAAAAAAATATGCAAATCGGCCCACCAGGGCCTGAGAAATCCTCCTGCGTGATATACCCCGAGCTCAGCTCGGGATTATCGCTCAGGAGGTTAAAGGAATACTTAAGTCAAAATCAAAAAATGACTTTTACTCACCTGGGGCATCCCTCAGCCCCCTGAAGCTGTATGGTGCCCTCGCAGCCTCGATCCGATCCTCCCGTCCCCGCCGGCGGCTACTCCCGGGTTCGGCGACAGCCGCCGACAGGCTGGGAACGCGAGTGATTCTCCGTGTTCCCAGCCGCTATATCACCCTCTATGCTGCTATAGTGTATAACATATACGCTATAGCAGCATAGAGGGCGATATAGCGTCTGGGAACGCAGAGAATCACTCGCGTTCCTAGCCTGTCGGCGGCTGTCGCCGAACCCGGAAGTAGCCGCCGGCGGGGACGGGAGGATCGGATCGAGGCTGCAGGACCAGGTTAGCAAGACCTCAGGATCGTTTGAACACAAAGAAGGTCCGCACCAATCCACCGTAAATCCTCTTTATTGTCTGGACATATCCAAAATTAAAACATCAAATCTCAAGCTGACATGTTTCGGACCCGTTGGTCCTTAATCATAGCTCATGATTAGCTATGAGGAGCTATGATTAAGGACCAACGGGTCCGAAACATGTCAGCTTGAGATTTGATGTTTTAATTTTGGATATATCCAGACAATAAAGAGGATTTGCGGTGGATTGGTGCGGACCTTCTTTGTGTTCAAATTTTGACACACTGCTTCATTTATTTTTTGTGCCCTGAATGCATTATAGTGACAGTGGGTGTGGCTACATCAAGATGTGTGTGTTAAAACATACAATGTAAAATGCACAAAACAGTGGCATAGCTAAGGGGCTCTGGGCCCCAGTGCAAATTTTATATTGGGTACCAAGCACTCTATACATAACAATTGATACGGGGGAACCAGCACCTGACAAGGACAGCTGCAGTGTCAGAGATGCAAAAAGGGGATGGGGAACAGTTTGTTAATGATCACTACTATTCAAAGCATCTATAGAAGTGATTATTACCAGCACAGGACCAATAAAGAGCTAATACTGTGGTTGAGATAGGCCCCATTGGGGCCCCTCTGTCCCAAGGGCACCGGTGCGGTCACAACCTCTGCACTCCCTATTGCCATGCCACTGGAACAAAATGATAATGCAGTATACAGTATAACCACAACGAACATGATATTTTCCACCCTGAATAAAGCTATAGGAAAAATGATAAGAAACTTCTGTAAATTACTTAATTTTAACAATATTACTTGATAAATGATTTAGTTAATTTTTGCCTATTGTAACATCTTTCCTCTCCCCGATTTTCATTCTTAAATTGATCACAGGTGGTGACATTTTTACTGCTGGAAGGTGTGTCACTGTGGAATGTTCGTTTACTATGTGTTCTGAAATCAGCGGAAACCATATCTGGTCTCACAGAATGCTTTAGGAGGATCATTCTGCATAACAGCCTAGGCTAAATACCACTGGGAGGGCGGGGTTACATACTTATATACAGCTATATGTAGATATAGGAAGTGTTTCTGATGCTGAAACCAGGATAATTAACATAATTAATTAACAAAATGCTGAAACCATGATAATTAACATAATTAACAAGTTTATGTAAAGGTGCACTATGGTGCACCTTTACATAAACTTGTTATGTTTTTTTGACATTTCACTGTCTGATATCACAGGATGAATTCCACCACCCATCACAGTTCACAGCAGGAAACAGCAAGTATTTGCAGGGTTATTTTCTGTACATTTCATTTCTGCCCAGCAACAACTAGGTGCGGGCATTCATAGTTAAACTATTAGTATTTGTGGTTATGATTCTACCAACAGTTTTTTCTGCACTTCTACTCCATCGCTCGACTATCCCCAATACGTAATGTAGTTCCCCTTCCTAACAACTAACTAAGCCCCACACCACCGCCCTGAATGCATCACCTCCCTCTAGTAAGTAACCTAACCTTAACCTCCTCTAATGTAAACCCATTTGCAATACCTAACCCTAACCTTCTTAACCCAGGTCCTAGGCAATAAATGTAACCTCCCATTGTCCTCCACCCTAATACTAACTCCCCTAAGACAATGGCTAACCCTATTCATCAACAGGAACCAATACACAACTTCAGCTGTCTTCATTCCAGCAACAAATCAACACAATATACAAATATTAAACACTGCGCCGGATTAATGGAGACAATACAAAATATCTTCTTTGTTATAAACACCTATTAATTCTTGATGCAGATATCGCTACTGTAAAGGCCCATACACATGTCTGATTTTTGCGAACGACGAGTCGTTTGAACGTCCCGTCGTTCAGTCGTTCGCCCACCAAATCGGGCGTGTGTACAGACTGTCGATCGCAGGGCTGTGGAGTCGGAGTCGTGGAGTCGGAGTCGTGGAGTCGGGCAATTTTGGGTGCCTGGAGTCGGAGTCGGGAAAAAATGCACCGACTCCGACTCCTAATGAATTTGTAACTGTAATTAAAATAGAAAATATGATAAAATGTTCTATTTCTCAGATAATAGTCATTAAAAATAATGTATATATACAGTATATATATATATATATACAGTAATAGCTGTGCTTAGTCCACAAAAATGAAATAAACCAATCAAAATTAGTTACTTGTGCTGCTTCAATAAAGCAGTCCCCGTATTTTTAAGGTCAGATATACATATCTGATTGTGACTGTATATATGATGTGTACACAGGAATCTCTTATATATACTAAATAACATCTATGCTGTAAGAATAAAGCCTGATGTGTAGCTGTGTCACTAATAGAGATGGTCAACGAGATGGAAATAATTCTGCGTTGATGCTGGTTTCTGCAAATGTATGCACTCCCTTTGCTGATGAAATCAAATAATTTGATATGTTGTTAAAATTTGGTTTAGTGACTGCAAATTAAAGGGTACCTGAGACGGATGAAAAGTAAAGTTTTATACATACCTGGGGCTTCCTCCAGCCCCCTTCAGGCTAATCAGTCCCTCTCTGTCCTCCACCACCCGGATCTTCTGCTATGAGTCCTGGTAATTCAGCCAGTCAGCGCTGTCCGGCCGCATGCCGCTCCCACAGCCAGGAACATTCTGCACCTGCGCAATAGTGCTGTACAGGTGTAGTATGCTCCTGGCGGTGGAGTGTGTGCATGCGCACTACGCCCGACTGGCTCAAGTACCTGGACTCATAGCAGAAGATCCAGGTGGCGGAGGAGGACAGCGAGGGACTGATTAGCCTGAAGGGGGCTGGAGGAAGCTCCAGGTATGTATAAAACTTTAATTTCATCTGTCTCAGTTTTACTTTGTTACACAGTAGTACTATACTCTACATATGCACTCCCCACAGAGCTGCAGGGAATCCACTGAGAATGCTGTGCACATTGAACACAGAGGTGTTGTCTGTTTACAATCTCCTTATTCACCTGCAGAGTACCTGCACATCATTCTTACATGTTCCCACACTTACATTGCCTAGGGCCTGATAGATGTTCTTTGTTTTCTCTACTCTTACCAAGGACTAGTTTTAGTCTATAGAGAATAAATATAGTAGTCTCCATATCCTTCTCACTTCAGTTGTCTTGTAAAATTCCTAAGCGTTGGCAGTTAAGAGACGAATTTCACGTTACATACTTTTAATCAACAAAATTGTAATACGCAAATTAGAGGAGTCGGAGTCGAGGAGTCGGAGTCGGTGGAATCCTAAACTGAGGAGTCAGAGTCGGAGGATTTTTGGACCGACTCCACAGCCCTGGTCGATCGCGTGATAAGACCGGCGGATCGCTAAAACTCAGTCTTATCATGCGAACGGTGCGCCATTTTTCATCCAGTGCCATTTTTAACTGGATCCCAGACAGGAGTTCCCCATAGGGCTTCTGATTGCTGATGCATTTCCTGTACTGGCTACATGTTCATGCTGCACTCTCGTCTGCCCCACTGCGCAATTCACATAGAGAGCGGCATCATATGATGGTGGTGGGGTGGAGGCTTGGTTGCAGGTGACGTGCTGCATCTCAGGACAGCTGGTACTGTAGTTTAAGGACCAGGACCAACATCATACTAATCCCATTTAACAATTCAGTATATGATTTCTTCTCTCGCTTTCACAGTTTGACCTATCAAAAATCTGCGAGCTTGCAAAAGAAGGCAAGAAAGCTTTTTGAATACAGATTTTTTTTTTTTTAATCATAAAATAATTTCCCAGTGCATAACTATGGCTAGGTGCAGTATATGAATAACTGACAGCTAAAATAATCCTTAGTCAATTCAGGTGCCATTTTACCCATAATTACTGTAAAGACATGCTGCTGGACTCTCAGTAGAGCAGCTTATGCTCTCCTAGAAAAATGGGAAGGGTGAGGCAACTCTATGTCAGCAGCAGTAGAGGATTTATAAAACTAATTAGCTAACAAGACTTCAAACATCAGCAGGGCCGGATTTCTGGGAAGGCCAACAAGGCCACGGCCTAGGGCGATAAAATTAGATAAGATAAGAAGGGCAGCATGACTTGGAGAGAGAAGAGGTCATATGTCAAAGTAAATAATCTCTTCTGGTCCCGCAGCGCAGCCATCCAGCGCCCTGCTCTGCACTAATAGCTGAATTCCAGAGTTCCCCAATCCCTGCATCTCTCTCTCACTTCCTGATGTGTTAAAACAATCAGGATCAATCATAACTGTCACCTGATAATCCATTCCTCTGTATGATTGACATACAGATCGATGTGAGAAATACCAGAGATTTACATTACAAAGCAGATAGAACTAAGTTCCGCTTAGTTTTAATGCAGGCATTCACAAACATCAGTGAGCCCTGCTAGTTTCTTCAACTCTTTTACAGCTTTGACACTGACCCCAGCAGTTAATTAATTTATCTAACCCTAATTTATGACTCTTTTTCTTTTTTTTTTCCTAGCGAGCAGTGGTCTCTTCTCTTCCTTAGTTAACTCTTTCCTGACTCATTTTCTGTCCTCCAGCTTCTACCATCTATGAGAACTGCAGGAATAAAAATGCTGTTTGCTTCCCTTTCATTGCCAAACTGTCATTTTAAAGGACACCTGAGCAGTGGTGCTCATCCAATATTCGGGTATCCGAACTACCCAGATAATCCGAACTTTTTCCACTATCCAAACTTTGAATAGCAATTTGGATATTTTTAAAAATCTGAATAGCACTATCCGAGCAAACTCGGATTTCCCATCTGAAAGAGAGAGAGAGAGAGAGAGAGAGAGAGAGAGAGAGAGAGAGAGAGAGAGAGAGAGAGAGAGAGAGAGAGAGAGAGAGAGAGAAAGAAACATGATGCTACATGCCTCATTTAACCTAAAAAACGTTTTAAAGGCAATTTAAAACCCACTTCCGGTTTTGTACCTGGATATCCGAATCCGGGCGGATATCTGGGATACTGGGTTCGGATATCCGATTCGGATTCAGGTTCCAAAATTTCAAACTCGGATATCGGATTCGGATCGGATATCTGGGTATCCAGATTCGAATTCAATCCGGATTTTGAAAAGGGGTATCCGAGCAGCACTGTACCTGAACTGTTACTACCTCTATGCTAGTGTGTATGGTTTGGTATTCTTCTACTTTCCTGTAGCAGTAGAGCATTGTACCATCTTAGCCATCAGCGAAAGCAGAGAGTTTTGAATCAGGATGATACCATTTATTGGCTTAAAAGAAAAAGAGTAAGCTTTCTGCTAATAAGCCTTCTTCAGACTTTGTTCCCGTATACTGTCAATATGTTAGAGCACACCACCATATGTACATTTAACATTCAAAAGAGATGCATAGATTTTTCAGCAAATATAAATAAATGTCATTCAGATGCTTTAAAGTGGAGCTGAACTTTTGCACAGGACAGAAGGAAAACAGAGAAATGTACCATGTATGTATTTCGAGAGCCTGTCTAATTCCCCCTCCTCTGTGTCTGATCACAAGTTGTAATTTGATCTCTACACTGTGTCACCTGACTGCCACAACATCTAAGCTCATTTGAAAGCACCGGATGTTACAAATATGTCTGCTTCCATAAAAGCAGGAAGTAGACACACTGCAGATTTATTGCAGGATTTGTATCAGCTGTAACAAAGAATTTTTTTCATTTAAAGATTATGTTGTTGTTGCGTATATTTTAGAGCAGAGAGGAAGTTCTAAGTTCAGGTCCGCTCTAATTACAACAGAACATCCAAAGTGGGTCTTGACAGGATGTTTGCTACTTACCTGTTCTCTGTTTTGGATGGGCTTCTCTCCATTGCACTGCACTGCCACCTGTTTGTGGCTCCGACTGCAGCCAGTCGCACAGAGGACAAAGAAGCAGCGCATGCTCTAGCCACTCTCGCTCCCTGTAATTTCTTGCTCCTGCCCATGGCCGGTACAGTGTTACGCATTCTTGACAAGTACCAGTCATACATCAGCGTCATTTCTCAAGTATGCATGCCCAGAACCCTATTGGCTGCTGTGCACATTCGGGCAGGAGCGCAAATTACAGGAATTATTTGTTGAATGGGGGCTAGAGCAGGACAACTGAAACAACTGAAATGAGCCCATTCAAACCAATGATCGCTAGTCAGAGTGTTGGACTAAAAAATTTTTTTTTTTGGGGGGGGGGGGGGGGGGGAGCTTGGTGACAGCAGGTCTAGGGCACTGGAAAGTACAAATCTGGCCCTGAAAATCAGGGGATAGCTTTAGACAGTCTCCCAAAATATTCACCAACAATCATTTGACTGACAAAGGTCTGGTGTGTGTATGCTAAATCACATTTGTAGAAAGTACTGTTTTACCGTTTTTACAAAGAAGAATGCATATTTGCTTGTCTCTGCTGCAACAGTTTTGTTCACTGAAAAATAAATCATTTGAGGGCCACCACTGATTCTAGATGTTTGTTTCAGAGAGCCTATGATGTTGTCACTAATGCTCAGTGAAATCAACAAAGGAATATACAGCTAAAGAAATAGGAAGCACAGTGCATATCACTGTAAAGGCACAAAAATTAAAAAGAACTAGAACGAGTTTCTAATGTCTAATCCAGTGGTCCTTAACCTAAGGCCCACGGGCAGAATGTGGCCCCCTGAGGCTTTTTTACCGGCCCCCTACACACAAAATGTATTACTTATAGATGTGGTCAGCTACATCTTTAAATATTGGTGGTCCGCATATCGAATAGCAGTGCTGGCACCACCCATCCACATGGAAGCCAGAAAGCAGTAATTCGCTGGTTTCCAATCAAATTCCACATTAGGTGACACTGCTGTCCACTTATCTGGGTATGCTTCACTGTATGACTGTAATGTTGTGGTGTTTGGTGTATACACTTCAGAGTTTTCTGATTATTAGTGATCCGCAGTATCACTAGTAATACAGATATATTTGATTATATGGTGATCTGCGGCATCGCCAATAATACAAATATTTATGCGTACTCTGGAAAACAAGGTACAGATAACTTGTGGAAAACCCACCACACTGACGTTAACTCAAAGGGATGGAGACCTCTGGAAGGAAGGGCAGTGTGTGCGATTCTGCGACTAGGATAAGAACGCAGAATTGCGTTCCTCAACAGTAATGATATGCTGAGGAGTTACTGAGTTCCCCGCAAGAAGAACTCAGCAGAGTTAACCCTTTAGTGGAAAACCCACTAAAGGGGGCAAAGTCAAACGGAAAAACGGTTCGGTATCAGAACTGGCAAGGAAGTACCGAATCGACAGACAGAAATCAAGATCAGAGGTCAAGCCAAGGTCAGCAACGGGAAATCAGATGAGCAGAGGTACAGAATCGAGAAACACAAGGGTAGTCAGAAGCCAAGCCAATAGTCGGTAACGGTACGGGCTGGCGAAGTACAAAATCAGGAGACAAGAGGATAAAGAGGTAACAGGCAAAAGGTCATACACAATATAATGCAATAGTACTTTAGGCTATCAACAGAATCTGGCTAAGTGTGGATCCCCAGCTCCAGCTGGTTCTAGCACACTTTGGGATCTGACTAGGGTCTGAGTGCTAACACACAAGTATTCGCTGACTGCAGACAACTTGCAACTGACAGAATGCCTGCTTTTATACTGTGCTGGACTCAAACAGCCCGCCCAGCCATTCAACCAATCACAACGTGGCTCAAGGACCTTGCAGTACAGCTCAAGGACCTTGCTGAGGTCAGCTGACCAGCTGGTCAGCTGACTCTCTTTCTAAGAGTATAAAAGGCTCTACTGCACACGCGCGCGGCCCCTACGGGGTCCAGACTGTCATGAGAGGTGTCTCGGCGAGCAGCATGCCATGAGGCCTGTGAAGGTGTTCCAGGAGTGCAGCCTCGACGTGGAGTACGCTGAGAGGTCTGCGACTGAACGGTGGATCGTGCTACCGCTGCGGACGTTTCTCCGCGTTCCGCATGCGGCCATGCGGGCGGTTGCGCTGCTGACGCGGACACACGTCCGCGTTCAGCCTGCTGTTGCCTCATTACAGTACCCCCCCTTTCAGGCATGACCTCCGGGCATGCCTCACCCGGTTTCCCAGGATACAACTCATGAAATCTCCTCCTTTTCTCCTCAGCATGAAGATCTCGAAGGGGAACCCATGACCTCTCTTCTGGCCCGTACCCCTTCCAGTGCACCAGATACTGGAGCTTGTTGCGTGAGAAACGGGAATCTAAAATGTCCTGGACTTCATATTCCAATTCCCCATCCACTACCACAGGAGCAGGGGGAGTAGAATCTACCCTTACCGCAGGCTTCAATAAAGAAACATGATAAGTCCTGCCACATCTCATATTAGTAGGTAATTTTACCTTGTAAGTGACCTCATTGATCTTACTCTCTATAGGGAAAGGCCCGATAAAGCGAGGACCTAATTTTGCTGATGGTTGCCTGAGAGGAATGTGTCTAGTAGAGACCCAAACATAATCCCCTGGAATAAAGTTCCACTCCGTGGAACGTCTTCTATCAGCAAATTTCTTTTGAACAGAAAAAGCTTTGTCCAAATTATCTCTGACCTTCCCCCAGATCTCTCTGAAAGTCCCCTGCCATTCCTGGAGAGCTGGAAGAGGTGACTCCTTGACTGGAAGTGACGTAAACTTGGGACACTTCCCATTGACAATCTGAAAGGGAGAATAACCAGAGGATGCGTTTTTCAAGTTATTGTGGGCAAATTCAGCAAATGGGAGGAATCTTGTCCAGAGATGTTGTGCATCTGCTATGTAACATCTAAGAAACTGCTCCATGGACTGATTGATCCTCTCTGTCTGCCCATTAGTCTGGGGATGGTAACCTGAAGAGAATGATAAAGAAATCCCCAGATCTTTACAAAAGGCCCTCCAGAACTTTGACACAAATTGTACCCCCCTATCAGATACAATATCCACTGGAATTCCATGTAACTTAAAGATGTTATTAATAAATAAATCTGCCAATTTACGGGCAGATGGAAACCCAGACAGAGCAACGAAATGTGCCATTTTACTAAATCTGTCCGTAACAACCCAGATGACAGTGTTACCTTCAGATTCAGGCAGCTCCCCCACAAAATCCATGGAAATGTGGGACCATGGAACCTGTGGAGAAGGCAGGGGCTGAAGAGAGCCTGCTGGAGCTTTTCTGGAGGACTTACTCCTGGCACAGACAGAGCAGGACTTAACAAATTCCTCACAATCAGACATGTAAGAAGGCCACCAGACTGCCCTATTCAGGAGTTCCTGGGTTCTGGCAATACCTGGATGTCCCACATTCTTATGTTCATGAAACATCTGGAGCACCCGTTCCCGAAAACGAATAGGGACGTACAGAAGTCCCTCAGGTTTTCCATTGGGAACATTGGACTGGCATGCAATAAGCGATTTTGACAAGTCTTCGGAGATCTCAGTGGCTGCCAGAAAATACCTCTCAGGTAGAATATTGACAGGAGTGGCTGGTGGGGCAGATTCAGATTCAAAACACCTGGATAAGGCGTCAGCCTTAACATTCTTATCCCCAGGCTTATAGGTTATGATAAAATCAAACCGGGAAAAAAAAAGTGCCCATCTCGCCTGCCTGGGTGTTAACCTCTTGGCCTTCTCAATGTATTCGAGGTTCTTATGGTCAGTATAAACAGTAAAGGGAAATTCTGCCCCCTCTAACCAATGACGCCACTCCTCTAGAGCTAACTTAACAGCCAACAATTCCCGGTTCCCCACATCATAATTCCTCTCTGCCGGTGCAAACTTTCTTGAAAAAAATGCACAAGGATGAACCTTATTATCAGGTCCAAAAGCTTGCGAGAGGACTGCCCCAACCCCAACCTCCGATGCATCTACCTCTACTATGAAGGGGCGGGTGACGTCAACATGACGCAATATGGGGGCGGAACAAAAAGATTTTTTTAATGATTGAAAGGCCTCAATGGCTTCTGGTGACCAGTTAGTCGCATCAGCGCCTTTCTTGGTCAACTGGGTCATGGGGGCAACAACTGAAGAGTACCCCCTAATAAACCGCCTATAATAGTTAGCAAAGCCTAAAAATCTCTGCAGGGCTTTGAGGCCTGAAGGTTGCGGCCAATCCAATACTGCTGAGACTTTGCTTGGATCCATTGCCAGTCCAGAGGTGGATATAATATACCCTAAAAATGCCACCTCTTTCACCTCGAAGAGGCATTTCTCCAGCTTAGCATATAACTGGTTCTCCCTGAGCTTCTGTAATACAAATTTTACATGCTTCCTGTGTTCCTGTAAATTTTTTGAAAAAATTAAAATATCATCAAGATAGACCACTGTAAACCTGCCAGACACATCTCTGAAAATATCGTTTACAAACTCCTGAAAGACAGCTGGGGCATTGCACAATCCAAAGGGCATAACTAAATACTCATAGTGACCGTCAGGAGTGTTAAATGCGGTCTTCCACTCGTCGCCCTCTCTGATCCGAATAAGATTGTATGCCCCCCTCAAGTCTAACTTTGAAAAAACACAGGCCTCAGTAATCTGAGTAAACAGGTCATCAATGAGTGGAAGAGGGTATCGATTTTTTATGGTGATTTTGTTTAGCTGCCTGTAGTCTATGCAGGGGCGAAGACCACCATCCTTCTTTTTAACAAAAAAGAAACCTGCACCAGCAGGAGACTTGGAGGCACGGATAAATCCCTTCTCCAAGTTCTCCTTGATGTAATCTTTCATTGCCACCTTTTCAGGGCTGGAGAGGTTGTACAAACGACCCCTAGGAGGCAGTGTACCCGGTCTCAATTCAATGGGGCAGTCATAGGGTCTATGTGGAGGCAACCTGTCAGCAGATCGAGGACAAAATACGTCGGAAAAATCAGTGTACTGAGGTGGGACCCCCTGGACCTGGACCTCTGAAGCACACACAGAAATGGATTTAAGACAATTCTCCTGACAATAGGAGGACCAGGCAGATAATTGGCCCTCTTTCCAGTCTATTTGAGGGGAATGCTTCTTCAACCATGGTAGCCCCAATATGACGGATGAGGTGGCCATCTTTAAAACATAGAACTGGATGACCTCAGTGTGCAATACTCCAACCTGAAGTGTGAGCGGCGGAGTTTGACAAAGAGGTGTCTTGTTCTGTAAAGGAGAGTCATCGATTGCTGTAACATAAATGTGTCTTTGTATGGGAAGAATGGGAATGTTAAAGTTTAAAGCCAGGTCTCTGTCAATGAAGTTGGCAGCTGACCCAGAGTCAACAAATGCAGAGGTTAGGAAGTCACTGTTCTCCCAATGAAGAGAACAGGGCAGCAAGATTTTATTCTGACATGGAGGTAGAACTGGCTCGCTTAGGGTGGTACCTCCAACCATCCCTAAGCGGACAAGTTTTCCGCCTTCTTACTGCAGTTCTGCACTCGATGACCCTTTTCCCCACAATATAGACACAGACCCTCCTTCCTTCTCCTAGCTTTCTCAGCGACTGAGAGTCGTCCGTGCCCCAACTGCATTGGCTCCTCCTCTGGAACCTCAGGGGAACCAACAGTAGAGGGCGCTCTAACTAGCACAGATGACCTGCCCTTTTTATGATAGCGAATGCGTCTATCGATCTTAACCGATAAGGCAATAGCTGCATCTACATCTTTGGGCTCAGGGTGGCTGATCATGACATCAATAATGGACTCGGAGAGACCGGTCATGTATGTGTCTAGAAGAGTGAACTGATCCCACCTCACTGAGACCGCCCACCTTCTAAACTCGGCAGCGTACTCCTCAACCATACGATTGCCTTGCTTTAGGCATCGGAGTTTACGCTCGGCAGTGCCGGCTAAATCAGGATCCTCATATATGATGGCCATGTTCTTGAAAAACTCGGACACTGAAGATAAGGCAGAGTGACCCTCAGGTAAGCTGAAAGCCCATGTCTGAGAATCCCCTTGTAACAAAGTTTTAATAAAAATTACTCTCTGTACCTCAGAACCAGATGATATGGGCCTCATCTAAAAATAGGCTAAACAACGATTTTTGAAATTACTGAAGTCGGACCGAGAACCAGAGAATCTTTCAGGAAGAGCCATCTTAGGCTCGCTACTGGCTGGGGAGGGTAGAACATTAAGTGGTGCCGGCAGTTTCTGAAAGGCCTCAGTCAGCTGGTTGATCTGGACCTGCTGAGCAGCAACGGTGTTTCTAAGCTCATCGACTGCCGCAGTTAAAGTCTGCAACTGCTCGGCAACTCCCTCCATGTTACTTTTACTGGTCTGCAGTACTGTAATGTTGTGGTGTTTGGTGTATACACTTCAGAGTTTTCTGATTATTAGTGATCCGCAGTATCACTAGTAATACAGATATATTTGATTATATGGTGATCTGCGGCATCGCCAATAATACAAATATTTATGCGTACTCTGGAAAACAAGGTACAGATAACTTGTGGAAAACCCACCACACTGACGTTAACTCAGAGGGATGGAGACCTCTGGAAGGAAGGGCAGTGTGTGCGATTCTGCGACTAGGATAAGAACGCAGAATTGCGTTCCTCAACAGTAATGATATGCTGAGGAGTTACTGAGTTCCCCGCAAGAAGAACTCAGCAGAGTTAACCCTTTAGTGGAAAACCCACTAAAGGGGGCAAAGTCAAACGGAAAAACGGTTCGGTATCAGAACTGGCAAGGAAGTACCGAATCGACAGACAGAAATCAAGATCAGAGGTCAAGCCAAGGTCAGCAACGGGAAATCAGATGAGCAGAGGTACAGAATCGAGAAACACAAGGGTAGTCAGAAGCCAAGCCAATAGTCGGTAACGGTACGGGCTGGCGAAGTACAAAATCAGGAGACAAGAGGATAAAGAGGTAACAGGCAAAAGGTCATACACAATATAATGCAATAGTACTTTAGGCTATCAACAGAATCTGGCTAAGTGTGGATCCCCAGCTCCAGCTGGTTCTAGCACACTTTGGGATCTGACTAGGGTCTGAGTGCTAACACACAAGTATTCGCTGACTGCAGACAACTTGCAACTGACAGAATGCCTGCTTTTATACTGTGCTGGACTCAAACAGCCCGCCCAGCCATTCAACCAATCACAACGTGGCTCAAGGACCTTGCAGTACAGCTCAAGGACCTTGCTGAGGTCAGCTGACCAGCTGGTCAGCTGACTCTCTTTCTAAGAGTATAAAAGGCTCTACTGCACACGCGCGCGGCCCCTACGGGGTCCAGACTGTCATGAGAGGTGTCTCGGCGAGCAGCATGCCATGAGGCCTGTGAAGGTGTTCCAGGAGTGCAGCCTCGACGTGGAGTACGCTGAGAGGTCTGCGACTGAACGGTGGATCGTGCTACCGCTGCGGACGTTTCTCCGCGTTCCGCATGCGGCCATGCGGGCGGTTGCGCTGCTGATGCGGACGCGGACACACGTCCGCGTTCAGCCTGCTGTTGCCTCATTACAATGACCCACAAAGACTTCTACATCATTTTATGTACACTCCGGCCCCCAGAGGTGAAGTATGTTGACCCCGCCCTCGACCCAAAACGTTTGGGGACCCCTGGTCTAAACCATCCTCACTCAACCAGAAAAAGCAAAAAAGCATTGAGTATTTTAAATATTGCAGTACTGAATCATTGTACTGTTCCTGCTCGTTTAATTGTACAAAGAAATAAGATTACAAGAAAGTATAGAAATGTTAAACATTGCTTGTAGCCTAACATATGAAAAATGTCTAAAAGAAAGTGAGGCTCTACGCAGATGACCAGACACAAAAACTCAATTAATTATTAAAATATTTATTTTGGGTGGGCTGGATCTTTAACAATATATATACATATATATATATATATATATATATATATATATATATATATATATATATATGTTGCTCTCACCAAATGTTCTTCCCTCTGCTGTTATCAAAAAGCAACAGAGGATGGCAGCAAAGCTACATACAGAGCAAAGAGAACTACAAGCTTACGCCAGGATTTCATCCAGAATGTGTATGAATACAACAGAGGCATGCAAGGCAGGCTATATAAAACCAAATTCTAATAGTTATAACATGGTTTTCATAGCTTTCATTTTTTTCTAATTTTAAGTACGGCAATACACAAATGTACAGTGATACATTTCCTACAAAGCACTCTCCTCAGAGACTGCTAAATGCAAGTTTATATCAACACTTAACACAAAGCCAATATTCTTATGGTTCTACCATATTCGTGTGGTTCTATTTCACCCGTATGCAGAGTCATAATGTTTGAATATGATGCTTACAAAATCCATCATAGTAGACTTGCATCACAGGAGGCTAAAGAGTTGCTGTCATTTCACACGTGCTCTGCTGGCAGTGAGTGTTACAGCCTGTGGTATGTATTGCCAGTTCAAGCTGGATGAGTGCATGTATTTCCTGGGAACAGTGCAAGCCAAGCACATAACTAGGATAACAAGCAGAACTCGCCACATTTTTAGCCATGGATTTTCAGGATTCCTGGAGGCACATGGCATGCAAGCAGAAATTTGTGTGAAAAACTGTGCTTCTGAAGCTTCAGAGCTTCCTCTTTTTCATTATAAAACTGAAACAGATTCAGCAGCTCACACTTTCACCAAGACCTTGGGACCCCCTTGCCTCCTACCACAGCACAGTCCCCACTAAATAGAATAAAGAGAATGGCATTTTTCTTCAGGAGGGCGGGGCCTCACACCGGAAGTTGGGTGATTCGGGGTCTTCAAGGATGGCTTTGATGGAGAAGACTGCGCAGGTAATTATGATTTTTCTCTTACAGGGGGACAGCTGGATCTTCATTTACAGTCTTCAGCAAGGCTTGGTGTACAGAGGCGCCAGAGTAGAATAAAAACGTTTAAAAAACCATCTAAAAGAGGGGGATGTTCAGGTGGACTTACCTGCCTCAAAAATATAAAACTCAATTGAGTCACAATATATCAATACAAAAATATTTTATTGAACTCCACTTAGTGCAACGCGTTTCGCAGGTCTGGTCCTGCTTCATCAGGCAAACAGGAGTATAACTCAATGGGTCTAGATGCAGAAGTGAGCGCTCACTTCTGCATCTAGACCCATTGAGTTATACTCCTGTTTGCCTGATGAAGCAGGACCACACCTGCGAAACACGTTGCACTAAGTGGAGTTCAATAAAATATTTTTGTATTGATATATTGTGACTCAATTGAGTTTTATATTTTTGAGGGAGGTAAGTCCACCTGAACATCCCCCTCTTTTAGGCCCCGTTCACACTTGCGTTTTGGCAAATAAACGGACCGGATCCTGATCAGATCCTGACCTGATCCTGATCAGAACCGTACGGTTCCGATCCGGATCTGGTCCGTTTGTATCAGGCATGCATCAGGCTGCCATCCGGATCCGTGGGCAAAAAATAGCGAAATTTAAAAAAAAAATGTTGGGGTCAGCAGAAGGTGCACCTGGTGCACGTGTAGAATCAGGTTCCTCCGCTGTAGGCCTCACCTCCACCTCCGACATTCTGCCAAACAGCTCCAGCACGTCTGTCACTGCTGCTCCACTCCAGACATGCTTGGCCCATGTGTCCCCATCCGAAATGGCCGCTTGCATACGCATAGGAAGTGGGGTAGAACGTCAGGTTTTTGTAGGCAGTGTGTTCTGTGCCTTCAGTTCCCCATTGGTTTCTGTGTTCCTGATGGTGCTGTCAGGCTCAGGTCCGGCTCCGGTCCGGGTGCGTGGGTCAGAGATCCGGACCCAAAAAATAGCGCATGTTGGAAAAGAGTCCGGAGTCCGGATCCGATCCGGCTCCGTACTGTACGGAACGGACACGTGTGAACGTCCGCATAGACTTTACATTGCTATGCGAAACGTACGTTCCGTTTGTACAGTATGCGGTCCGGATCAGATCCGGAAAATCCGGATAGCGAACGCTAATGTGAACCGGGCCTTAGACGGTTTTTAAACGTTTTTATTCTACTCTGGCGCCTCTGTACACCAAGCCTTGCTGAAATCTTGAGTCCACCCTCGGTGGAGGGGTGCTACCCCGTTTCCTATCTACAGAGAGCGACATCTTAAAAACCTGAGTGGGGTCAGGTTCTAATACTCCCCACCTGCACTTGAAGTGGTTGCCTATGGGTAACCCATGTTTGTGAGTATACCTAAATATTTTTCTTTTAACCACAACCAACTTAACAATACTAAACCATATCGGGCTCTCGATTTCTCTTTGTTCTTCCAAGCATATTCATTTACAGTCTGGATATCCACTTTAAAGTGCACCTCTGGCATGGCGAGGTACACAATTTCTTTAAAGTATAACTGTCGGGCATAAAATAAAAAATCAATTCTTTATTTTTATCTGGTAAACAAGTAATGAGGATGCAAACCAGGCAATCCGAAAGTTAAAATCTCTATTACTTTTCTTGTTTAGAAATGATCATTCCCCAGTTTCCCTGACTCTTATTTGGTACGTTGCCGCACAAAGGAAGTTGCACGGCATGCTGGGTTGTCTTTTTTGCTTCTTTATTTCCCCTCAGACTTAATTAATGCACAGAAGCAAAAAAGGACAACCCAGCATGCCCTGCAACTTCCTTTTTGCGGCAACGTACCAAATAAGTGTCAGGTAAACTGGGGAATGATCATTTATAAACAAGAAAAGTAATAGAGATTTTAACTTTTGGATTGCCTGATTAGTATCCTTATTACTTGTTTACCAGATAAAAATAAAGAATTGATTTTTGATTTTATGCCCGACAGTTACACTTTAAAGTTATACCCCAGCATGTCTTCTGTGTCATAAGACTTAACGGAGCAAGCCCCATATTGGCCAGGTTGGGTACATAGCTCTGTCCCTTGCAGAAAAGGGGGTTGGCTGGTTAGTTAATATGTCTCACGGTCTTATTTTTCTAACTTTTATTGAATGACTGCTACTATTTAATAGAGCAGCAGTCACTATTGAGCAGGTGAGCTCCCGTGCACGAGTGTTAGTGAAGGGGGCGTGCATGTGCAGGAGTGCGTATGCATGTGCAAGAGCATGTATGCATGTGCAGGAGTGCACAGAAGCGGGCTTTATTCCTGGATGTTACATTAATACCCAGGGACCTTGAAATAGTTAAACCATTTAGGCAGCAAACTCTGATACTGCTATGTACCAGCTTTAACTACTTTGGCGTCCTGGACGTACTAGCTACGCCTAGGAGGCCATGTGCGAGTCCACACACTCCCGCGGCCGATCGCACGCATACACGCGTGCTCCCGGCCCGCGGTTCGTTAGCCAGGCAATCAGTGAATCGGGCTATGGTGCCCGATCACTGATTCCTCTCCCCCGCTGAAAAAGCGACAGCTACTCTTGGAAGCTTCGCTTTTTCTGGCTGTTGCTTCCCCTATGCGTATGTTACGCTTAGAGTGACGTCATGTAAACAAACTCATGGCAAAAAGTAAAACTACAACTAAAAGTAAAAAAAATAAAACTCAACACACATTTACATTCTAAAACTACTGTTTACATCCCACCCTCCCAAAAATACCCAAATAAAATGTTTAATATAAAAAAAAAAACATTACAATTAAAAAAAACATGTAAATATTTACCTAAGAGTCTAAACTTTTTAAATATCAATGTAAAGATTAAATATTTCTATATTTTTTTTTTAACTTGTAAATAGTGGTAGATGCAAAACGGAAAAAATGCACCTTTATTTCCAAATAAAATATTGTCGCCATACATGGTGATAGGGACATCATTTTAACGGTGTAATAACCGGGACATATGGGCAAATACAATACGTGGGTTTTAATTATGGAGGCATGTTTTATTTTAAAACTATAATGGCTGAAAACTGAGAAATAATGAATTTTTTCCATTTTTTTTCTTATTCTTCCTGTTAAAATGCATTTACAGTAAAGTGGCTCTTAGCAAAATGTACCACCAAAAGAAAGCCTAATTGGTGGCGGAAAAAACAAGATATAGATCAGTTCAATGTGATAAGTAGTGATAAAGTTATAGGCTAATGAATGGGAGGTGAACATTGCTCGGATGCATAAAGTGAAAACCACTGAAGGCTGAAGTGGTTAAACAGAACTACTGTGGAATTAATTCTATAATTACATAAACTACATAAAATAAAGTTAGCAAGATGCAATATGGTTTTCCATTAGTCCTTGCAATATATAGAACTGAACTGGATGTTTCTCTTTGTGAGGTAGATTTACTAAGCAGTTAGGACATGTGAATTATAAACTGCAGCACATTTGTTGTGGCTGTGATTATGAGGTCAGAGGCAATTGCCCTCTACCCAGGTGGTGATGCAGCTGTGATGTGCAGAAACCATAGACTATCTCCACATCCATCCCCAGCATCCACAATAACATCACGCTAGCTCCTCCAGATCCACAAATCATACCTGCTTGCAAACAAAATTGTTATTTTTTTTAGAGCAATTGTTTGTTTTTGTTTTACAAAAGTGGAGTTTCAGCGTAAAACATCCAGTTATTCCCAGGAGTGCTGAGAAAAAAAAAAACAGCAGAATGGTGCCTGCACATAATTAAGTATCTGGAGTAAACACAGCTTTCCTTAAAGTAAAACTCCATCTAAAAACTGATTTATTCATCAGCATGAGAGAGGGTTAGTACCTCTGTTGGTGAATTGTGCCACCACTGAGGAGGTTTTCCTTCTATTTATTGTCACAGTGGGAAAGAGGAAAAGTAAAGTGAAATTTCACACAACTTTCTGGTATGTGTCTGAAACACAGACAATGGGAAACATCCTGTCATAGCATCTCCTTTGGCTGGAGCAGCTCTGTGCTTCCCTGGAAAACACTCCTGTATATACAGTAATATTTGCTTTCGTGCTGGCTGTGTTGATCATATCTTCCATTGCAGCTAGAATTCCCAGAGAATGTCTTAAAAGCCAGCTTTAGGTCTGAATAATTCATTACAGGCTAGGCGGTGCCAGATCACATCATCTGGGTCACCACATACATCTTTGCTGGGGTTGTATGAAATGCCTAACTGGTTTGCCTGTTCATTACTGGAAGCGTTACTAATGCACCTGCTGTTGGTGGCTGTACTGTATGAGTCCAAAGTAAAACCTTAGAGGTGCATATCCTATCTTTGTCATCTATAACCATATACAGTACATAAAATATTACATATAGCCATCTCTCACACTGTAGTGAGCCTTGTCATTTCACAATAAAACAAATGCTGTCACTGACACTTTTATTATTAAGCTGAAACAAAGGTCTTCATTCTAATACTCTGATACAGACCATGGGAACCAGCCCAACTAACAGAACTGTTAAATTACCCTGTACTAATTATTAATTTAACTCTCTCCTCACCCTATATATTAACATTAGCCTTCCTTTACCTGTTCCTAACACTAACCTCTAACCCTATCCTCTAACACTAACCCTCCCGTAACCAAGCGTAACATTAACTTCTAACCATATCCCTAACACTAACCATCCTGCAGCCAATCCTAACATTAACTTCTAACCCTATCCCCTAACACTAACCCTCCCGTAACCAAGCCTAACATTAACCTCTAACCATATCTCCTAACACTAACCCTCCTGTAATCAAACACAACATTAATCTCTAACCCTATCCCCTATCACTAACCCTTCTGTAACCAAGCCTAACATTAACCTCTAACCATATCCCTAACACTAACCCTCCTGTAACCAAACCCAACATTAACCTCTAACCCTATCCTCTAACACTAACCCTCCCGTGACCAAGCCTAACATTAACTTCTAACCATATCCCTAACACTAACCATCCTGCAACCAATCCTAACATTAACTTCTAACCATATCCCTTAACACTAACCCTCCTGTAAACAAACCTAACATAAACCTCTAACTCTATCCCCTAACACTAACCCTCCTGTAACCAAGCTTAACATAAACCTTTTAACCATATCCCCTAACACTAAATCTCCTGTAACCAAACCCAACATTAACCTCTAACCCTATCCTCTAACACTAACCCTCCCGTAACCAAGCCTAACATTAACTTCTTACCATATCCCTAACACTAACCATCCTGCAACCAATCCTAACATTAACTTCTAACCATATCCCCTAACACTAACCCTCCTGTGAACAAACCTAACATAAACCTCTAACTCTATCCCCTAACACTAACCCTCCTGTAGCCAAGCCTAACATAAACCTCCAACCCTATCTCCTAACACTTACCCTCCTGTAACCAAGTCTAACATTAACCTCTAACCCTATCCCCTAACACTAATCCTCCTGTAACCAAGCATAACATTAACCTCTAACCCTATCCCCTAACACTAATCCTCCTGTAACCAAGCGTAACATTAACCTCTAACCCTATCCCCTAACACTAACCCTCCTGTAATTAAGCCTAACATTAACCTCTAACCCTATCCCCTAACACCAACCCTATCATAACCAAGTCTAACATTATCCTCTAACCCTATCCCCTAACACTAACCCTCCTGTAACCAAGTCTAACATTACCTTTAACCCTATCCCCTAACACTAACCCTCCCGTAATTAAGCCTAACATTAACCTCTAACCCTATCCCCTAACACCAACCCTATCATAACCAAGCCTAACATAACCCTCTAACCCTATCCCCTAACACTAAACCTCCTGTAACCAAGCCTAACATTAATCCCTAACCCTATCTCCTAACACTGACCCTCCTATAACTAAACCTAACACTAACCTGTAAACCAGTCCTCTAACAGTAATCCTCCTATAATTAAGCCTAACACTAATCTGTAACCTAGTCCCCTAACAGTAACCCTCCTATAACTAGGCCTAACACTAACCTGTAATCCAGTCCTCTAACAGTAACCCTCCTATAACTAAACCTAACACTAACCTGTAAACCAGTCACCTAACAGTAATCCCCCTGTAACTAAGCCTAACACTAATCTGTAACCTAGTCCCCTAACAGTAACCCTCCTATAACTAAGCCTAACACTAACCTGTAAACCAGTCACCTAACAGTAACCCTCCTATAACTAAACCTAACACTAACCTGTAAACCAGTCACCTAACAGTAATCCCCCTGTAACTAAGCCTAACATTAATCTGTAACCCATTCACCTAACAGTAACCCTCCTATAACTAAGCCTAACACTAACCTGTAAACCAGTCACCTAACAGTAACCCTCCTATAACTAAACCTAACACTAACCTGTAAACCAGTCACCTAACAGTAACCCTCCTATAGCTATGCTTAACATTAACCTGTAACCCAGTCCTCAAACATTTGAATCTAACCAATACACCATACATGCGTGCTCAATTTTTCCCCCAAATAGTAAAAATATGATTGAAAACTTGGGAAAAAAATTGCTTACGTCTGTACATTATGAAATTGTTAATCTACCAAGCACCATACAATCTTGCAAAAAAAAAACAGAAATTTCCACTACTCCGGATCGAGAAAATAAATAAAAAAAAAAAAAACGGAAATCCAAACGGAATTTTCACTCGAATAAAAAATATCTTTCCATTTTTCTGTAGAAACAATATTTTTTATCGAATTGCTATAAAATATGATCTTTTTATTGTGTTGTGTGTGGCCACCATAAGAGCTATCGTTATCTGCCTTTAATACAAGGAAATGTTATGTAATAATGCTTCTGTAAGGATGCTGAGTGCCATTTTTTTTAAGGTTGGAAAATGAAAACTTGAATATCACTTAAACACTTCAAAACTTAGCAGAAATGTGAGTTGTGTCATCTGAGACCAGACAGGTACACATTACAGAACAACTCCACTCTAACCCCTGACACACACGGAATGATCTACATTTCAAAGAATTCTTAAAGAATTACCAAGTACTGTTCACAGTACCAAGCTAAATACAGTCCGTGCACTAAACATTCATGTGATGTTTTTTGTATAAGTGTAATGTGTTTTAGACTCTAATTCTCCCAGCATGCACAGCATTACTGTAGATGTGTAATAATACTACTGGCAGTCTGAATCTTTCTTCCTCATTTCTAATAGAACATCTCCACCATCTCTATAGTCTGACACTTCCATGTGCATATTGTTAAACATATGCAAATAGGATTATTGCATTTTTCCCAGCTACATCCTAAGCAGCTTCTGGCTTGTTTTCACAGTTAGATCTGGGATGAAAGTGATTAGCAATTTCATTTCGAGAAAGGTTCTACCAGAAAGCTGGTTTACATCACCAAGTCTAATGTTAGAACTATCTGAAAGGCAATTACATGGAGCCTCATCTAGAAAGCCTGAGATAATGCTTGACACTCAGTACCAGCACCAGTACTGCACTTATACAGCTGTAGTTGTAAGCATTGCGTCCGCAGCCAAACATTTTTATTATTGTTCAAATGTAACTGTCATTGCACGATTGCTTATTTTCTAACATGTCAGCAACAACTCCTATGGTTGGATATGACCCAGACGTGAAATGCAATCTTGAACTGCGGAGGAGTACTGAGAAGCACGCTAACTGCAACTCGGCCAAGGTGGCAAATAATGACCCCCTCTGCCGAGAATCTAGTGTGTGTACAGCGGCCCCTGATGTCCCCCAATGCCTCTGGCTGAGAGCATTGTTTACCCCACTTGCCCAGCTCCTGATGTCACACCCGTGTTGCTCCACCAGCCCTCTGCACCCCCCCCGGCATGTCATTAGCCTGAAGGCTCAGCCCTGCAATGTCGTCCTGATCCCCGCCGGGGGACATGCCTTGTGTGTACAAGGCTTAATTCTCTATAGCAAACATTTAGCTGAAAGTCATAGATAAGCATTTAAACAGGGGCGTAGCAATAGGGGGTGCAGAGGTTGCGACCACATTGGGACCCTTGGGCCAGAGGGGCCCCGAGGAGTCCTCCCTCAGCTGCAGTATTAGCTCTCTATTGGTCCTGTGCTCATAATAATCACTTCTATAGATTCTAAGAATAGTGGTAATCATTAACAAACTGTTCCCCATCCCCTTCTTGCACCTCTGACACTGTAGTTGCCATTGGCAGGTTTTGGTGAACCCTTTCAATTGTTATTTATAGAGTGCTTGGGGGGCCCAAATGTAAAACTTACATCAGGGCCCACAGCTCCTTAGCTACGTCACTGGGTTTGAAAGTGGTTCAGATTCTTCATATTGATTCATGATGTCAGCGGTTCTCAGGTTTAGAAACACACATCAGATTTGATGATCACACCAGACAACACAATTCTGTCCAGCAGTGTTAGCAGATCTGTCACTGGAGCTAGCCTAGGGCTCACAGTATGGTTTTATGGAAATATATTTGGAAAACATAAGAATATTTCCTTTCTCACTATGAACATACCTTGGAATCCTACAGTGCTGGGCATACGGCAAAAACAAGCCATTATAAACATGCATACAGTTATTGGATCACATGTACTGTATGTCTTTTCAGTACAAAAAAGTATAGCAGCACTTAGGACCTGGGGAAGGTCTTTAGTGCACAGGTTTAGTATTCTTGCTGTACTTTGTAAAATGAAATGCTCAATCCATTTACAGGCAATGCACAGCTAGCACCTTCTTGTTCCGAGTTTATAAAATTATATGTCTTGCAAAAAATAAATAAATAACATATCAACATTTCACTTGTTAGAAATGTGCTGCTGGAAGGCTCTCTGAATGCTGTAGATTAGCAAAGCATGCTGTAAATTGTAGCCAGCAGCAGCCTTTGCAGCCCAGGAGTGACATATCATTGAGGTGTGGAAACATTTCATGCTTCAGAAAGTTAATGGTGAGATTACTGGCTCTGTAAAATGTGTGAAGTGTGGTTCAGCTAATGGAACACACTATAGAACCAGTGGTCTTAAAGTGACCCTGTGGTGAGAGGGATATGGAGTTTGCAATATTTGTTTCCTTTTAAACAATACCAGTTTCCTGGCTGTCCAAATGATCTTTTGGCTTTGGTTGTATCTGATTCTCACACTTGAAACATGCATGCAGCCAATCAGGTCAGACTTTAGTCTGAGCACCTGATCTTCATAGTCATTCTGGCTATCTTCACACTGAGGTACTGCATTGCCTTGTTTTGTAACAAACTCATAACACAACAATACTCATTTAACCCTGTACGCACACTCAACCAATTTCACCCGATGGGAATCGGAACCAGATCCCTGGGGAAACACTGGAGGGACTAGGCTGTACAGACCCGTCCACTAGTGACATTTTCTGTTCTGTGGGAGTGACATCACGTGGTGGGCGGCGTAAGTAAGGAGAACAATGCTCCCAGCTGATGCTCAGCCAAAGTGATCCGTCAAGAAAGCTCGCTGGCCAATCAGTCAAGAACAGTCAGTGGCTGTTGTACTCGGCAAAGGTGGTAATTATCGGCCACCATGGCCAAGTTCCATCTTGCATGTGTAAGGAGCTTTTGCGATGGCATGCAATGTAATGTACACAGAGAAGCAACAAATCAATGTGCACCTAAACTGACTTACATTTTGAATGTACCTGATGAGGTGTAGACTATTTATAGATTTTGAATTGCACCACATTACACTGCGCTAAATGGTGTCCATTACAATGCAAAGTGTTAGTGTGAAAGTACCCATTAGACCCCTATTTCTCATCATGCAAAATTGGACAAGGAAACACAGCCTATTAAAATGAATTGAGTGGCGCCCGATTACCATATGGGGAAAAATAAGGCAGCATGCATGAAAAATACGCATTGCACCTCCGAATCTGCATGGCATGACAGAAGAGACTCAGATGTGTTCTCGCATCACTGCAAGTGCTAAGGGTACAGTGGAAACTGGCCCTTAGAGGCACCAGTGAAGCTGAAATTATCAGCAGGACAGCCAGGCACTCGGCAATATTTGAAAGGAAATATGGCAGCCACCATAGATATCACACCAAACGTTCAGGTACATTTTCAGAACAATTAGTCATGTTTCAGCTGGTGAATTGACTGGCTGCCCTGGGCAGAATCTCCACTTTTCATTTTATTCCAGTTTTCTTTACACTTGTCTTAAAGGACTTCCGAGGCCAAAATCTGCCCCCAATACGTAAAAAAAAGTTAACTACCTGCATGACTTTGTAAGGCACGGAGGACGCCGTCCGCGCCCTCCGTGCCGTTCCGCCTGGTCCCCTCTGCTCAATAGCCCCCCGAAAGGCTGCGACCCCACGGTTCGGGTCAGTATCTGCAGCCTGCATAAAGATGGCCGCCGGAACTGGCCACGGCTGCGCAGTCCGCATAGCCGCTACTGCGGCTGCGCAGCTCTAGGGCCAACCCCCTGATCCACGTAACAGGCAGCGTTACTATCCATACGTCACTGATTGCAGTACAGACATTCAATATCTGGCCATGTGAAGAAGGAATGTGACGTGTAAGACTATAGCATGCAGTTTCAGCATGTTCTTTACGCTATTCCACCACCATATAGAACGGGCAGATTTCAAGGACAATGGAATCAAGGTTAGTTCATAAAAAGTCACACAGTTGCTGGTAGTTAGTGACAAGCTGATTCACCTACCTTTCTTTTATCATTTACAACAAATATACATGTAACACATGTACAAAAATTAAGATACGGTACTTAAAATTAACCTTAACCGAGTAAGATTATTAATCTTATTATTGCAAATGAATACTGCATACTTATTGTGCTATCAGTTCCTCTCAGAAGCTCATAATTTTCTCTTAACAACCACCCCTTCCAGTTCTGACAAGATTTTGCCAGAACTGAAATATATCACTTGCATATCAGTAGCTGTCAGTTATAACTGAAAGGACAACTGATGTGCAAGATAATATCCATTTTTCCCTATGGTTCAAGTGGGCGATATTACAGTTTAACAGTGTGCTGACCCGGAAGCTGTTATGGGGTCATCACCATTTTTAAGATGGAAAACTGAGAATTCCATTGATCACAGTGGACAAACAGGATACATGACAGGAGAAATAAATTGATGAGCAGACTACAGGAGAGATACGTATAATGTGTATGTTTATTTTGACTTTTAATTTTCAGTTCAGGTTTGCTTTAAATTTCATAGTCAATATAATCCAATGAGCCTCAGTCACAATACTACTAATTAACAAAAAACTGCAATGCAGTATTTATCACACACAAAGTATAGACTGGGTGTCATAAATAACCAATGATTATAAATTTAATGCAAAAAAAAAGTGACTACAATACAAAGCATCACAAACATTTTGTGGGTAAAAATTAAAACAATTTCTGCTAAAGCAGTTGGGCAGTGATGCGTGTGCCAACAGACATAAGACTGATATGCCATCTGGTACAAATGGCGACTGCCATGCCATATGCATGAGTTATATTGTTAGTGGTGTTAGTGGTTAGTGGTAGGCTGCACTAGAGCTCCCCCAGCTGTTACTATTTGTAGCCACCATGAGAGTGTTTTAGTTTATATGTTTTATATTCTGGTAATGTGAGGCCCTTTGTACTGCAGTAGGAGCAATAGAGGAATAGGCACCAAGGTGGGTGCAGTGGCAGAATTAGGGACTACAGCAGTTATTGGTCATCAGAGTAACTAAGTGATAGCTAAAGTACCTGTGGCTATGCAAGTCTAAAGCATCCTAAACTGGAGTTTGCATGCATTGAGTTGCCCTTTAAAGAAAATGCAGTAGCAAATCCGAGTAACAATACAGTAAGTAACATTTTCTTTTGAAAGGCACAGATTTTGCATGGGACTGAACATGATTTAACTTGTATGATTTCATTGTGTGACTGTTTAAGCATATCTAAAATCCTATTAATGTCATGCAGTCGATTCATTGCATATGTAAGCTCCCTGGAGCATTAAATAATTACATTTTAAGAATTAATTGGATATTTCTAATCAGATTTGAGTCATTTAGCCATTCCATGAATAAGGATACCGTCAGATTTAAGAGGGAGTTTTAGGGACAGAGTATGAAAACTCTTATAGTTTCTATGAAGAAATCTGTAAGTTCACATAGAAGGACAGCAAAAATCCACGTGTCACTGTTAGTTACAGCCCTGAGCCCTCCCACATCCACTTAAAGGTGGCCATACATGGTACAATTTTTCAATTAGATAATTTAGTTCGATTATTCCATTAGATCGAATATAAAGATTTTTCCAGCATGTCCGATCATTTTTCCAGAAAATACGGGATAATCGTTCGAATTTCTTGATCGAAAAAAAATATTTTCAACTTTCATTCAATTCGATCATTTAGATCGAATAAACGGGAAAATCGAACATTTTTATTGTACCGTGTATGGCCACCATTAGGATGAGCAGAAAGACAGAGTCTAGCAATGCTCATTGCTAACGTATTGCTGCTGCGGGAAAGCATGGACAGTGAGATATTTCTACTGTGATGAAAACAAAAAACATGCTACTGAGCTTCAGCTGCCTGTTAAAGAGAACCCGAGGTGGCATTGTATTACGTAAGTGGGGCACAGAGGCTGGTTGGTCACACTAACACCAGCCTCTGTTGCCCCATCGTGTGTCTCAAAGACCCCCCTGCTCGCCGCTATACCCCCGCAGTGCTGGCGACACGCAGCGTGTCGCCAGCACAATGTTTACTCTAGCGCTGTCTGTCAGCGCCGCTCCGCCGCCTCCTCCGCATCGCCGCTACCCGCCCTCGTCCCTTCCCTCCCGCTGATTGGAGGGAAGGGACGAGGGCGGGTAGCGGCGATGCGGAGGAGGCGTGGGAGCGGCGCTGACAGACAGCGCTAGAGTAAACATTGTGCTGGCGACGCGCTGCGTGTCGCCAGCACTGCGGGGAGTATAGCGGCGAGCAGGGGGGTCTTTGAGACACACGATGGGGCAACAGAGGCTGGTGTTAGTGTGCCCAACCAGCCTCTGTGCCCCACTAACGTAATACAAGGCCACCTCGGGTTCTCTTTAAGTAGCATGTAGGAAATAGGTAACCCCTTAAAGTACACATGAACTGAAAGGGATATGGAGACTGCCATATTTATTTTTTCAATATCAATATAATAGCATATGTTTTTCTATTTTTCCCATATGTATAATTATTGCACACAGTACAGTCTAGACTGGTGACAATTACCAACACATACAGCAATTTCTTTTTGGTCAGAATTCTTGAAAGACACATTAAAAACCCCAACAGGAATGAAAGCTTTATTTCTGAATTATTGAATGCCACTACCTGACTAAGATTGACTCTGCAGACAAAGATCTATCCCCAGATGACAGAGGAGTCTTTCTGAAGCTGTCAAGTGAAATGTGTTGGGTTCAGCTCACGTCATGCTACGCTGGCTCTTCTTAATATTGCATGAGCTGTGCCTGTTTTTTTTTATTACATTTACATGTCGTCTACCCTACAGCTTCAAAATATGCAAATACCTTGAATGCAGCACACGGATGGGTGATAATAAGGATTTGGCAGGGATTGAGATAAGAAGACATTCTACTTAAGGGCTTATAAGAGGAATTTACCAAATTAAAAATAATTGAGTTATCACTTTAAAAAAAATCTCAGAAAATCTGTACGTTTTCTCCATGAAAAGAGAAAGAAACACATGCACCAATTCGTCCATATGCAACTTTGATTTATTGCATCTTGAAAAAAAAAGCATCAGTACATAATCCTTGTATTTAAGATCGCTCATAGTGTTAGCCATGGGTGCAGGCAACTATGGCAGCCATGTGAGTGGAGGTGGGCTGGCGGGCACTGAAATGGGACAAGCGACGGCCATTTCACGTCCTACTGGATGCTTGGTCACACTGCGCTCCACTACCTATCTGTATGCTCTACCAACCTGAATGACAAACTTTATACCGTATATATAAGAAGATGAATTTGTTGTTTTAGAGATGAACTTGTTGTTCTAGAGCAGCTACTACAGAACTGAGACAACTGGATTTTAAGCCTCATACAAACCCTAAACTTAAGTCAATTGAAACTTCTGACAAATGAAATATTTTGCTGTGTTGGATGACAATCGTGTGCAAAAACGAATCCAAGAGACTATTACTGATATCAGGAATTTTGCCCGATCCTTCCGGCGCATCAACTTAGACGACTGTTGGGCAGATATCGTGTAATTGGTAATGTGTGTACAATTGTTGTTTGAACGCCATTGTTCTACTGAATGCGTGCATGTTGTGCATCATACTGTTTCCGCTTGAGAGCGCAGTGTTTAAAGAGACACTGAAGTCTCATAAAAATCATCTTTTTGTTTCAAAAATGTCTTTAAAGAGACTCCGTAACAAAAATTGCATCCTGTTTTTTATCATCCTACAAGTTCCAAAAGCTATTCTAATGTGTTCTGGCTTACTGCAGCACTTTCTGCTATCACAGTCTCTGTAATAAATCAATGTATCTTTCCCCTGTCAGACTTGTCGGCCTGTGTCTGAAAGGCTGCCAAGTTCTTCAGTGTTGTGGTTCTGCTATGAACTCCCCCTTCCAGGCCCCTCTATGCACACTGCCTGTGTATTATTTAGATTAGGGCAGCTTCTCTCTTATCTTTTACAAGCTGGATAAATCGTCCTCTGAGCTGGCTGGGCTTTCACATACTGAGGAAATTCAGACAAGGGCAAAGCTGTTTGCAGGAAGAAAAGAGCAGCCTGAAACTTCAGTGCATGAGAGCTGCAGGGGGAAAGAAACACACAAATGATCTCTTGAGATTCAAAAGGAAGGGTGTATACAGCCTGCTTGTGTATGGATGTATTTTCTATGTGTGGACATACTGTACATCAACCTACTTCCTGTTTTGGTGGCCATTTTGTTTGTTTATAAACAAACTTTTTAAAACTGTTTTTAACCACTTTTAATGCGGCGGGGAGCGGCGAAATTGTGACAGAGGGTAATAGGAGATGTCCCCTAACGCACTGGTATGTTTACTTTTGTGCGATTTTAACAATACAGACTCTCTTTAAAATGATATCCCTAACTAAAACGCTGCATACCCACAGCTGTAATCTAACTAAATCCCCCCTAACTCCCCCCTCCCTCTCCCCTGCAAAATCCACAACTTTCTTGGTCGTGGATTTTGCCGCTGTAGGAGGCAGAGCTTTCAGCCGCAGCTCTGCCTCCATGCGTGTCTATCCCGCCTCTCTCAGTGAAGGAAGACTGAGAGGGGTGGGCGGAGGCAGCGATCTGGAGCTGACAGACGCGTGGAGAGGTAGAGCTGCAGCTGAAAGCTTTGCCTCTCACAGAAGCGCTGCCCGGATTGCCCCCCGGGCAGTTTGGGGGGATTTAGTTAGATTACAGCCGCGGGGATGCAGCGTTTTAGTTAGGGCTATCATGTTAAAGACATTTTTGTAATAAAAAGATGATTTTTATGAGACTTCAGAGTCTCTTTAAATAAGTTGATTGCAATATCAATGTGCGGTAACCACAAGTCTTTTCAACATCACCAGCAAAGGTGTTCAACTGCTTTCCGCAATGTATGTTGGCCGTGTATATGGACTTTAAGTCACACTACCTATCAGTCTCCCCAAGACCTGGCAAGCTGCTGTCTACTTTCAGTAAATAATACAGTGGAGCCTTGGTTTGCGAGCATAATTGGTTTTGGAAACAGGCTTGTAATCCAAAGCACTCTTTTTTTTTTATTGTTTATCAAAACACAACATATCAACACTAAACAACCCAATGACAGTGCAAGACAGATACAGGTTACATAAGGCCATATCACAGAAATACAGGGAGGGGATTAGACAAAGTCAAATAACAGGCATACAGCCATCCAATAGCATGTGGAACATAGAGAATTACATCATAAGTTGACCATGTTATATACGTACAAAATTCCAGGTAAGATAAGATCTCAGACCATGGCTGCACAAAGCATAACAGTGGTATATATCATGAGACCACAAGCATATATCCAAATCGTGATCATGGGGAATTCACAATGCTAGGTGTTACATCTAAATTACTACCATAATAGCCGAGTCAGTACATTGTAACCACATCTTCCAGACCTTATCAAATGTAGAACTTGTGCCTCTCGCCAGCCAGGTCAGTTTATATAATGGGAGGGAAGTATTAATTAAATGCATCCATAAAGTAAGAGGAAGTTCAGAAGTTTTCTTCCACTGAAGACTTGTGTGAGGACACTACAGGGAGACTTAATTTGTCTTTCATAAAGGCCATTATTTTGTCCCAGAATGCATGTATGAGTGGGCAGTCCCATATCATGTGTTCAAAATTACCAGGCCTATGACCACACCTCCAACTAAGCACTCTTATATCAAACTGAATTTCCCTATATGGATTCCTTCTGCAATCCAAAAACATCTATAGAAAAATATTTAATACAAAGTACTGTACTGTATAAAGTCAAAATTTCATTATAACCAACAGAATCATTGCTATCTGTCGGCTCACCCCCAATATTTGTTTTTTTGTATGGCTTTAACAAGGAACTTATCCATTGATGCTTGTTTTTGCCTATTTTGAAGATTTCATGTACAATTAAAGAGATTAAACAGCTACAAATATACATTACATGGATTCCCTTCTGGTAAAAAGTCATAATGACTTGTCAGCACTCTAGCTTCCAAATCTCCTTACAAGTCCCGGAAGCCAGGGCTTCTGGCCACCAGATGAGCAGATACCACCCTTCGGCCTTGATTCACTAAGACAAATAGCACGCCTTATCAAAGTTAACGCACCTTATCAGAGTAGAACAGTGAGCGCTACGAACCCGCAAGGGTTCAGGGAAGGACGAGTGGAGCTCTCGTCATTGCCAATTAGCAGACATAAGTTCACTATGCTACTCTGATAAGGAATGGTAACTTTGAGCTAAGGCATGGTAACTTTGATAAGGCATGCTATTTGTCTTAGTGAATCAAGCCCTTTATTTCATCCCCCCAGTCAGACACATGAAAAAAATCAGTGGCCTAACAGCCGTTTCACGAGTCTTGCTCACTTCCTCAGACACCTGAGGACTCTGAGGAAGTGAGCAAGACTCGTGAAACGGCTGTTAGGCTGCTGATTTTAATGTATCTGTCAGATTGTATCGGTCTGTCTGACTGGAGGATGAAATACAGGGTGTTATCTGCTCATCTGGTGCCCAGATTCTTCTCTACTGCTGTTTGTGTTTTCACATTGGATGCATTTTTGTGCAATGGAGAACCCATGAGCTACGCAATAAATGCAAATAAGCGCAAAACAACAGATACAAATGTGCTCTAGAGCAAGCATGTCTTCATATGCATAGAATCACCCTGGGAGGATCACAGCCGGCAATGAAAACCTGAAAGACATCCCTCCCACCTGGCAACAAAAGTGTTTTCCTTCTCTTCATTTCCCCAGTGTAAAGATCCCCCCTCACCTCCTGTCAAGATAACTCCATCCACCTAGACAAGACTTCAGGGGACAGCTCCTCAGCATAAACCAAAACATAAAAAGGCCTGTCCTTTATCTACAATTAATTAATACAGAATATAATATAGACTTTCATAATGTTTGTTTCTTTTGGATACATGAGCTGGCTTCCATCATACTAACACATGCAGAAAGCCAGCCATTTGCTCTACAAACTGATAACAACGGGCTTCTAACCATGTGAAAAACATTTAAAAGAAAGCTGAAAAACAGACCTTTCAAACGGTTTTCTTTGAATATTGTTGCTTTACTAACTATAAGGTTTAACAGCTTATTCTTCTGATATTATGAAACCATCACCTAATGCTCAGTGGAAATGCTGACAGGGTGGCAGGTGCTGCAAGCCTGGAGGAACAGCTGAGCCCTGCAAAAGACATTGGAGCAATTCATTTCAGCTATTCTAGAGGGAATAATGCTAAATGTTAGCTGAGAGCACTGCATGAGGCCAGACATTGATTATTCTCTCAGCCAAGCAAGGCCTCTGGCATGCACAAAATAAAGGAGAAATTCTGATTCTACTGCCAGATCTTGTAGACAGAGTGCACCACTCCATAACTGTGTTATACAAGAAGACAAACATCACATGCTCAAGCTGCAGTCATAAAATCCCCCCGAGCCAAAGGGAACCTGTCCTAATAAATGATGGGAACTTACATATTGTACCAGTTCCCTGGTCATCTTCATCACCTTCTGGCATCATTGATCTGGGGATTAAGTAAACAAATAACATGCAGCCCAGAAACTTGTATTTTGAAATCAAGGGGCTGATTCAGCAGCACTATGCTATAACAAAAGCACGTAATTTTACGCATGAAATAGTATACATATGTAAAGTCTTATTGCTCTAAACTTCCAGTATATCGGACTCGAGGAACCAATGGTCCCGTAAACCAGAATGACTGTACCCAGTTTGTGGGGCATAGGAAGGTGGCAGGACAGGGACTATTCTCAGTGTTTACCAGGCAGCACTAGATGACTGGACACCAGAGATAGAACAAGATGTACTGGGGCCCTAGGCAAGGCAATAGAAATAGGGCACCCATATGGTCTTTTTGGTAAGCTGAAGTGGAGAGAAGTCAAAGCAGATGACAGGTGGGGCCATTGACACCTATTAGGCCCCAAGTACCTGCCTAGGTTGCCTGCTGGATAATCCTGCTCTGCTGGACACACAGTTATTGGTTATGTTTCCTCGTTTAACATGATTTTTTCCCAATAAAGGATCTCCTGATGCATCGTGCAGAATTTTCCTGGATGCCATCAAACTTAACATCTTAAAACTCCCCTGGTGTATTGCCACATTGCTATAAATGAGATTCCACACAAAAGTGCTTTACAGACTTCATTTGAAAACCATCTGTGTACTCGAAGCCCATTGAAAGCAGCTAAGGTTCAGGCTTAGAAAATACACAGTAAGGCAGCATGATTCATAGTATGAGCACATATCCCCATGGTTGACTAAGCAAACACACTGTAATTAACTCTCACATTAGAAATAATTCTAGACCCATGCCTTATCACGTTAACCTAAACCCAGGTGTGAAGCTTTGAGGAAAGCAGAGGAACCAGCAAAATTCTGCTCAGCTATAACGAGGAGAACGATGTGCTGTGAGCCTGTAAACAATGAATCAATGCAGGGTCATGTGTGTTCCCAGAAGCAGCACCTTCAAGGCCATCCCCATCAATAATTTAAGGAGTCATGCATCTTGCTGTGCATCTTGCTGTAGCTCATCTGCTGCCTCCTCTGTAGAGAATGGCATCACATGTCTACACAGCAAACATTTTTTTATGCACAAGACTCTGTTTACTCTCTTGCAATGGCAATGACAATCTTATAAAACATGTAGTAGTGGAACATACTAAAAGGTAGCTGTGAGAATCACTGAGCAATAAACGTACACTTAAATCTTTATAATCTGATCTATAAACCCTGCAGCAGAATACATATGCTGCTTTCCAAGTACAAGATGGAGAATAAAGGCTGTCTACAAACTGGCTAGCAAACAAAAGCTGATTGAGCGACTACCAATTTTGTGTTGTGTATTGTTTGGTGTGCAGCGGCACAGAGGGAATCTGCTGGTGCTATATCAGACACATGTCCAATCATGTCCAATTGTTTGTGTAGGATGAGGATGCATCCAACATTAGCGTAGGGACACCTCTAGGAGATTGGCCTTGACCCTGGCAGAGGGGCCTAAACCACATGCCTGTTGGATATGTGGCACCAACAATCTCATTTATTTTGGGATGTTGTGTTCGCCACTAGCAATCTGTGAGTTTTGAACCCAGGTCCTTTTAAATTTTGCCCTGTGTATTTGCCCAGCCATTTGAGCTCCTCAATAAGATGGTTATCAGCCTGATTGAGTGACTACCAATTTTTTGCTGACAAACAAAAGCACTTTGTTTCTTCTTGGCATCTCTTCGTAAATCTTTGGCTATACATAGATGCCCAATCTGAAGACACACGGGCCTTCAGTTGTGCGTTTCAGGAGTTACATTTTGCTTTCCTCTACATCAGAGGTGCCAAACTCAAGGACCATGGGCCGAATCCAGCCCATCTTTCCATTGTATGTGGCCCTCAAGAGCTTCAGATGTGCATGACTGTAATCAGTATAACAAAAAAGAGGACGTGTAAAGCAACTCTCTCGCTGCTTGTATCAGCAATATCTAGTGTCTCCATAGGGATGGGTCTACAGACAGTACGTATGTGTGGCATGTATTTAAAAACACAGCATCTTTCCCTTTCCTGTTCATGTCTGTGAGCAAGTGTTCTTTTTATGAAGCTGCTATCCCTATCACCTTCTGTCATGTAGATTCTACAATGTAAACTATGCTCCTTTTTTTACTGCAGATGACAGCACTCTCCCTCTCCATCTAAAGGAGCACTTCAGTGGAGGTGCTTCTGGTTGAAATATTACTATTTTAAGATTGTTCAATTAATGTTAATAAACTATTTGGCCCACAACTTTGCCTGTGTTTTAGGTTTAGGCTCCTTATCTGATTGAGTTTGACACTCCTTTTCAACATTTTGATCACAGTGAGCAGCTCAGGCCTTGAGTATAATAACACACTGTTTCAATAAAGTTTCTGGCAACCAAATGTTCCTCCTCAATTCCTTTGCTCTGTAATGGTAATAATCCAGCACAGTGTTAGTGTTTATAGTCATGGTAAATTAATGAAGCACATACCTACAGAAGGGTTTTCATAATCAAAAATAGACCAAATAACACAATTATACAATATTATGCATTCTTACAATGCAGCATAGCCGATCGTAGCATTCTCTGTGTCTACTTGCTTCACAGGCCTTCCTGCCCTGAAGGGGTCTGACCTTTTATATAATATGAAAATAACACAAACACGGCTGCTCACTCTGCTGCATACAATATGCATAGAAACTGCAATCTCTAGCGTGCATAATCAAACCTTACTGTTGGAAGCATACGCTACAAAACAATAAGAAAAGAATGATGCACATAATCAGCATGTTAGATTCTGGTGTCAATATCTTGGTGTTGTATGATTCTGAGGCGGACATTGACACACAACAATAACTCTCATATCTCCAGAATCTTAACCACTCAACCCAATCTTAACCCAACAGACCTACTGCCACCCCAACCAAACCGGAACATTGAAGAAGTACTAATCATCCACTCTGACAATGGTGCTTTTATAAGACACATCACATATTATATAAACCAGAAGATTTATACTGTAGGTATGATCTGTCCGATAGTGTGAAGAAAACTACCTAAACAAGCTAATCTTTTGTTTAGATTAAAGCTTCATACACACGCTCGATCACCATCATCAGAAAACGGGTGATCTCTAATGGTTTGCAACAAATGAACAACGTTGGAGCATGGCTGAGTTCAAGACAGCACTACAATGGTCCACCAATCAGATCATCAGCGGGAGGGTGAAGATTAGGAAATGTGTAATAAGCCACATGTGAGTAGTTTGAATGCAGCACCCATTTGTTAGCATTTGGTACGAGTGACTAACACCGATTGGCATCCAAATAGTCAACAGACAATAATCACTGTTTTTTACCATTGGTGGAGCACTTTTTTTTAATGATTCTCGACCGTCCCATCATTCCTAGTTGGCTTTAAGTGATGGTGGTGGAGCGTGTGCATGAAGCTTTAGATGCACACATTGCACACGCAGACTACAGATTTTGCAGGTAACAACAACACTAATAACAGAGATTGGTATTGTATTTCTTGAGATAAAACAGACAGAGGTGTAATGCTGTTTCAAAATGTACGCGTTACAATGACTAGGTTAACAGTGGGTTATTGCAGTACGTCATAACGGCTGCATTATAATGCAGAACATTGCATTGCAATATAAAAGCAATGTGCATTCAGAGAGTTACCGTTGCGGTGTGTTTTGACAGAGTGCGGTTTCCTAATATCGCTGGCGTCACCAGTACAGTGAAGCATACTTTTCATTGACTGTATGCAACGCAACGTTCGGATAATGTGCAGCGCTGCTTTCCCACTGCATTGCATTCCCAATGTTACAGGAAATGCAACGCAAATCTCACTGTGAACCTAGCCAATGAGCATGAACTGCAATGGAGACTGGACATAGACTTTAATACAAAGCCTTCATGAAGCGAGTTGGAATAACGTGATCCGTTACAACACAGTACTGTGAACAGCCCCTTAGAGTTGTATGGGCAATGAGTTGACATGCAAAATTATTCTGCAATGTGACTGAGCACTGTGAACTAGCCTAAGTGTATCTTCCTCTTATAAATGTGTACATTAAGCAAATGGTCAACACATGAGCAGCCTGGTGAGGTCAGATGATGACAAATCCTTAAGGTGGTCACACACGATACAATAAAATGATCCGATTTTACGGTAATTCGATAAAAACGATCGGATCTCCCAAAAAAATCGAAAGCTTTTTTTTCATTCGACTGGAAAATCCGATCGGATTTCCCGTTTTCTTCGATTTTAATCGATCCGGACTGCCAGATATTTTTCTTCAATCTTTCTAAAGATTGTATGGTGTGTGTTGGATTGTCAATTTATTAATATACACACCCTAGCAATTTTTTCAGAGTTTCCAATCATTTTTATGATAATTGGGGGAAAAATTGAACATACGTGTGTGGTACATTGGTCATATTTTTGAAATGTTGCAATCAGTCAGAAAAATTGATTGCAATTCTTAAATTGAACAGATATTTAAAAAATTGTATGGTGTGTGGCCACCTTAAGGCTAGGTTCACAGTGCTCAGTTGCGTTGCAGAAAAATTCTGCATGTCAACTTACTGCCCATACAATTCTATAGGCCTGTTCACAGTAACTGATCGCGTTATTGTAACTTACTGCATGCTGGCTTTGCATTACAGTCTATGTCCAGTCTCCATTGCAGTTCACACACATTTTACGGCATGTGATATGCAACTGACCACTGTGAATCTAGCCTTAAAGTCCATTATAAACACCTTTTGTCATCTCTTATGGAGAACAAGATGTCTATCTTTCACTTCTTACTTTACTGCACTCACCCTCACCTCACCCCCACCAGAGAGATTAGCAGAACTGCCAGGGAACAGGTATTGTTTTTAAAAAAAAGAAACTATTATGGCAGCCTCCATATGAGTCTCAGTTCAGGTGTCCTTTGAATTGGAGGAAGTTGCAAGAGCTGGTTGTAAAAGCCCAAATGAACTTATTGGACCTTCTATGCAATCAGTAGCAGAACCATTAATATCAGCTGGGCATATTACAAAGTGTAGTAGCAATGTATACATTCAGGTGTCGAGCAATAATGGATATTCATCTGAAGGAATTAGATACATGAGTGAGAAAACAAAAGGATGCAATATTCTGTGTTTCCAGACCTTCTTAGTCACCACATGTCAGAGTCACACATAAATAAGAACTATGAACACTAAGTTAATGTGTATAACAACAGAGAGATACTGCAGCACATAACTACTAAGCTGTCCGAAAGGATAGCAATATGTCCATTAATTAAGATGAAACAAAATGCAGACACTACGTCATATTGTCTGCATTAGATGTGAGCTGTATGACCGTAAGAGTATGAATACCAAATGAAGAAAATCAAGGTCACTGTCTCACATGTCATCCACACCTTTTTTCAATCAGTGGATGGTGAAGCAATAAAGAGAGAAGTCAATTTATACCTAATTTAACATAAGGGTAATTTGTAAATTTCACATGTGTTGTCCTGCTGAACACATAGGCTGGCTCATTGAAATGTAATCAAGAATGGGGTAATAATGGTATGGTCCACCAATCTAGGTTGCTCTTGAAAGTTGGCAGCAAATGATGTATGATTAAGACTAAACCATGACCATACAGTACATATTCCATATTAATCAAACTGATGTGGTCAACGACAAGGAACAGGATATGTCTGCTGAAGAATTATCTCTTTTAACATAATACAATTGCAAAAGGCAAATACATATTAAGTAATCTTAGAACCAACTCAGGCATGCACTAAGTTTGGTGGACTGGGACAGTATATTACAAGGAAAAGACACTGAAGGGTAGTGGTAAACATTTAAAATTATTCTGAATTAATATTGTAGTAAATATATCCCATATGGAAACAAAACTTCTAGGAATAAAAAAGGCATCTGTGGATGAACAGAAAAGTTAGAGATAAAATAAAGTGGAAAAAGAATGCCTATAAGGCCTTAACACAGGAGGAGTAGCTGCATTAAGCAATTATAAGAGGAGCAAAAAAAAATTGTAAAAAACCAAAACATTGAGGCTGAAATTCAAATCGCTACTTTGCTAGGGATATCAAATCAAATCCCAATACATTTTACAAGTATATCAGCTCTAAAATAAAAAAGTAGGCTGTGTTGGACTCCTAAATGCTGAGGTAGGGAACTCAATGATGGACGAAGTAGGGCAGAGCTATTGAATGTCTTCACAAGGGAAACATTGCAAAGCACAGATGCATAAGGGTTTCAATCTTCCAATTTTAATATTAAATACTTAGAGAGACACTGAAGCGAAAAAAATATATATGATATAATGAATTGGTTGTGTACTATGAATAATTACTAGAAGATTAGCAGCAAAGAAAATAATCTCATATTTTTATTTTCATGTATATAGTGTGTTTTCTAACATTGCATCATTCTCTAATATGTGCAGATTACACAACACTCTGCATTCAAAATGATTCTTTCAGAGCAGTCTGTGAACTAATGACCTCTCCTCGGGCAGAGAAAAAGAAAACTGTTCACTTAGGGCCCTTTTCCACCAGCGCGTTTGCGCTGGCTGAATCGCAAAAACGCAAACCGCTAGCGATTTTACAATCGCTACGGTTTGCTTTTTAACATAGGAATCGCGGTAGGTCATTTCCACTACCGCGATTCGTTTTTGTCGGGAACGCGAACGCGCGGCGGAGCGATATTTGCCGCGATTTTGCTATGCAGTGCATAGCATAGCAAAATCGCGGCCGCGAACGTCGGGGAATCGCCGCTAATTGCGATTCAGCAATCGCTAGCGTTCAGCGTGAACGCTAGCGATTGCTAGTGGAAAAGGGCCCTTACAGTTGAGATAATAAAAGTCAGAAGACAGCCCTCTCCACGACTTTCAAAGTCGTAGAGCTTAATGGCTTTTTTGCATAGAGATAACAACTGGAGTTTCTTAACTCTTCCTGTACTGGAAACAATTACACTGATGTATCTGATCTTAATGTTTTATTTCTTAGCTGTGCTACACATACAAATCATAATATCATAATTTTTTTTTCGCGTCAGTGTCTCTTTAACACAGGACGGAGTAAAGGCAAGAGTAAAAACATTCATGGGATTCTATGTTATACGGTGGTGACTCCTCTGGATAGAGTGGTGCATGATATATTGGTGATCACTCACTACATGTAGATTTTTGTATAAATAAAATCAAAATTGAAAAGGCACCTGTCCCACTTTGCATACATTATCGGCTGCTTAATAGAATTAAGTTCAGTTATCGATAAACCCTTTATGTTATCTATTGTGGCTCTCATTCAAGTGGCATAGTTCCAATAGACTGGTGCACAGACATGGCTTTCCCATTATTTAAAAAAAGGTAAAAAAAAAAAATGTATATATATATATATGGAAAATTATAGACATGTAAGCTTACAGCTGCTTAGTTGTTTTTATTAACACAGAAAACACTGTAATGCCACACTGTTTATAGCAGAAACTGGCACGTAGCAATGTCAAAGTTTTCTGCCAGTGAATGGTGGAAATTAGAAACAATGACTTGTGCACTGCAGTGATGATCTAAAAACACAATGAATATGTAAATTCCAGCTGTACCAGAGGTAGTATTTGCATTAAGGGAAACATAACTTTGCAAGGCAGAAGTCAGATTTAGGAAACCACCATCTGAATAATATAACACTGCTGGTGGCAGGCAGCTCCTAAATCTGTAACTACAAAAACTTGTGTGCAGAACCTCTCTGTTTATTGAAATATTATAATGATAGTGTAATTTCACTTTAAGTAGTAAGGGAAGATGGATAAAAAGAGGACAATAGCCCTGGAGCTAACACTAAAGATAAGGTTAGAAAAAACTGTATTCCAGGCAGGTTCTCTTTGTACTTAGTTATATACTATGTACGCTAAGTGTAAAAATGTGCCAACATATTTATGTAATTAAAAGATTACTGTACCTATACAATATCATACATATTATTTCTATCTTTTCATTTCACTTTTACAAACATAATCTCCCAACAGCAATTCCTGCTCTCTCTCTCTCTCTCTCTCTCTCTCTCTCTCTCAGGGTATATATATATATATATATATATATTTATATATATATATATATATATATATATATACCCTGACATTGCATAGAGACTAGTGCTACATAATTGCTTTCTATATATTCCTCTCTGACGAATAATAGTGTATTTATAAATAGTACATATGGAGAAATCACAAACTGGCACAGAATCCACTTACTGGGGCTTTCACAGCTTGTCTTGTTTCTGTAAAGAGCTTTTATTTAGCTTTTTTCTTGCCGTTGCTTATTAACACCTTTCATATGCCAAATTTTTTAAAAACCTTCCACAGCACTTTAATACATGGCTGTAAAGTGTTCTCTTATGCCCATTTAAAAGCTTGTAGACTAGCTTGTAAGCTGAATAAGTAGTAGTAATAATTCTAATCTACAAAATAAAATTCAGCAGTAAAAAGCCATACGACTATATGCCATATGAAGCCTTAAATAAGCTATATATACTGTATAAGCCATATGAAGGCTCTCCAACTCATACTTATGATTACACGCACACATGGACTAAACATGTTTTACAGCAGATTATATAAAGGTAGTATATGCTGTCTAATTAACCAAGGACCCTTTACAAGTTCGATATGTCCGTAGATAAAGGCATGAATTGGCAATCCTGATATGAACAGCTGCATGTCCGTGTCTGCCATGTGGTTTTGGATACAAGGACTGGCAGAAAAACTACGATCTCCCCAACGGCCTGTTGAGCCATAAGGGTTTCTCTGTATTTTGAGAATCACGCTACTTCATACTACCTGCAGAGCAGACACATCAGGATTCAGCAAGGCTGATAACTATTGCCAGATATTTCTCTCATCTAATGCCATGGCAGCATGTGCAATCTGTATGAGATCCATGGAGAACAGCGGATTCCAACTTGCTCAACAACTGACAGCAGTGCAAGCAGAATTCCTGGACTGAATTTACTACAGCAGGGCTATTTCTATTTAAAGCTATAATTTGCACATTAATACTGGTGAGAGTGTGAAAGTCCCCTTGACCTCTTAATTGTAACCCTGGCTGAAAGGTCTTGTAATCGTGTAAAGATTAATGGACAAGAGCATTACAGAACATTTATCCTTTTTTACTGGCCTGGGTGTCTGTAGAAAAATATACTAGCCATGTTCACCCTACATGAATGATCCCAATGATACCCTGGTCAGGACAACCTGCTGCTATAAGTTAGGAAAACAACTGAATCCCCCAACCACTAGAAAGTGCACTGACACCAAAAAGGCTGTCTCTCCATTAGAGTGAATATAGAAGAAGTTTCCTGTAACTCATATTAGACTCTGTGCCCTCTAGTGGCTGGATGATTCCGATTGCTTTATTTAACTGAACATGGATACTAACATCAGATAAATTACAAAAGTATTCATATGAGATGAGTATGTCTACATTATTTTCTACAGGCACACAAGCCACTTAAATAAAGATATCTCTACTACAAGGAATGTACCCTTTAGCTAAAAACTCAAATGAACAGGAAGAATCACACTTATCAGACTGTCCACTGACTGCAAGTGCACTTTTCAAAAGACTGATTGGAAATAAATGATAAATAAACATCTTAGTCATTAAGCAATGTGCTTTGTTCATAGCAATTGGTTCTGCACATATCATACTATGTGCATGCAGGCAGCCAACTAATGCACACAGGAGCCTGCAGGGAGGAAAGGCCACTCAGAAAAGCCGTCATACACAGATATACATTGGAACTTGAGGTGAGAGACATATGGAGACTGACATATTCATTTGCTTTTAAATAACGCACATTGCCTGGCAGTCTTGTTGGTCTCTTTGGCAGCAGTTGTGTCTGAATCGCGCACATGAAAGAAGCATGTAGCTAATGCAGCTAAACTTGATTCAAAGACACCTGACTCCATGCTTGTTCAGGGTCTATGGCTAAGAGTATTAGAGACACAGGATCAGGGGGGCAGCCAGGCAATGTGTGTTGTTTAAAAGGAAATATATATGTCAGCCTCCATAGGGGCCTGAAGTACTAAACTCCAGTAAAGTTGTCATGTCCAGGTAGCGCACCATGGCAATTTTATTGTTACTAGCACAGAGGGAACTCCAGCCATGAACCCTTAGAGTGGTGTTAAGCCTTACCATAGCAAACCTTACCATTTCGTGTTAACCCGATAACGCACGTGGCATGTATTACGGGGTTAACGTGCATATAACTATGGTAATGTGTGAGGTACAGCACATTACCATAGCAACAGGTGCGTTGCAGCTGTAACAAACACTGCACTAAGGGTTAAAGCCTAATGCTCCTCCTGCCCTCCTCACTTTGGGTTCCCTTTAAATCAACCAATGAAAAATGTCCCACTTTTGCTCCTCTGCTCTCTGCAATAAACTCCTGTGTGGCTGCAGCAGCTGGAAACTCTGGCGCCTAGATTCCAAGACAGATCATTTTTCATTGCATGATTTATTCAAATGAATCTACCCAAAACTGCAATGACAGCTTTTTGGTGCAATAAGCACTTAATTTCCTTTCACAGTTCTTGTCTTACAACGCATCTAGAAATGTTTTCCTTTAGTGCTTTGATAAACTGTATTTCACTTAAAATACTCGGGCCATATGCACCTTAGTAATGTCTACCACACTTGTGCTTAGGGGGAGAGGACTCTGCTTCTGAGCTCAAAGCCATCATTTGCTCAAAGCCATCATTTGCAAAACTGACAATGTTTTGTTCAGTTGGCTTTTAATGCTGGAACATAAAAATACATTTTAATCATTTCAGATAAAGAAGGTATACTGGCATATATCTTACTCAACATGCAGCCAGATTCCAAATTACAGTACACTTGCATCGTGTATCCTTGTTTAAAGTACACCTGAACTGAGAGTGATATGGAGGCTGCCATATTTTCTTTTAAAAAATATTAGTTGCCTGGCAGTAGTATCTGAATCCCACACCTGAAACAAGAATGTGGCTAATTCAGTCATAGCACCTGAGATCTGAAGGCTAAGTCATGGTCTATGGCTAAAGGTGCGTACACACGTCCAACTATTTTGAACAACTTGTCGTCCGACTTATCATTTGAACTACTTGTAGTGCAAACAACAAGTCGTTCAGACGTCATGTACACACTGACCAACGATGCAGCTGATATGCTAATTTACCAAATTTACATGTCGTTTAACCAACTTGATAATGGACAATGGACTGGATAGAACAATGGACTAGATTAAATGACTGATCAAACGACAAAAGTAATTGGTACACATGTACGGACCTTTGAAAGGTCCGTACATGTGTACGGACAGAGCCGTTTAAACACCGTTAGTCCAACGGATCCATTGAGCGGATTGTGCAAACCAGCTGTAATCAGTCACTCGTCAGCGCATACACACGTGCAACTTGTCATTCAAACGACAAGTCAGACGACAAGTTGTTCGAAAAAGTTGTACGTGTGTACGTAACCTTTAGGGTATTAGAGGCCGGGGTTCAGCTGAACCGCCAGGAAATCTGAAATGTTCTGGGCTCATTTCCACTGTCGCAGTTTCCGCGCCGAATCTGCAGAGTTTCCCCGCAGGCAAATCACACGGGAAAACTCTGCCATAGAGAGTAATAGTGCCACTGGCCAAATAGCTTGCACTAGCGATTTGGCCGGCATTTCCATCCGAATTTGTGCGGGAGGCTGAGAATACCATAGCCGTGCATGGCACAGCTGATGGGAATCGTCTGCGTACCCGCAGACCCGGAAGTGCCACCGCGCGTCTCGCAGATGAGTGAGGCACAAGTGGAAACCAGCCCTCAAAGGAAATAAATATGGCAGCTTCCATACCCTCCTCAGTTCAAGAGTGCTTTAACAGTTGTTGCTGTGAATTCAGCAACCATACTACAGACTGACTTACACTGGAGGAACACAGTGCTATCCATTCTCCCAGGAAAGTAAACCAGTCTGCAACTGATTCACTCCTTGTTATACAGTGTACCTATAGCACTGCATGCAGCGCTGGACTGTATTATGAACAATGAAAACAGCATACTGTAAAAAAAGTATCACAACTGCATACCACATTAAATGTTAAAACTGGATAAAAAAAAACAAATTAAACATATCGGGCTTGATTAACAAAGCCGTGCAAACTGTTTAGCACGGGTGTGCTAAACAGTTAGCACGTGAAGTGCCGTTCGCGGACTTTTGTGCGCGCAAAGTGCCACGATTCGCGCGATCGCGGACTTTTGAGCGCGCAATTTGCGGCAAATTGCACGCGCAAAAGTTTGCACGGCTTTGTGAATCAAGCCCATTGTCTGTAAACCTGTACTCTTAGAAAAAAATACTACAGAACACTGACAGCAAGTCTTATACCTTTACTTCAAAACCAAGACAGGTGTCCTTTCAAAGAATGCCTACTAAATATTAAATGGCAGTGAAGTACTGTGTATTTCAACTGTTAGAAAGGGAAGTGCATTCCATGCTATTCATACTGCAAGATATGCTGGGCTCTCAAAGCTCTTTAGACATAAATAATGAGTGAGGATTCCCTCTGTGTGAATGTGGAGAATCAGTGGGCCTTACCATCACTTTCTACCCACAATGGATTAGCTCCACTGAGAATACCGCTATTAGACGTGTGAGAATACGTCCACTCATTGTATGCTCATTACACGCAACTATTTTTAATGCTGAATGCCTATTAAACATAAGGTTTATTGATCTGCTTAAATACTTAAACCATCAGCACTTTGGAGTATACAACACAATGCTGTTAGTGGATGTGGAAAACAACGGTGCATGGCTTGTAAAATAAACTTGTTATGGCCAGTTTGTGGGATTAGCAAACATGTATCTATAATTTACAAGACGACAGTCTTCCTGGAAGTTTCACAGACCTAAACTTTCTACTTATTTGCCTTTCCCATCAGCATGACTTCTCCTGTGTTGCAGAGTTTTTCTAATTCTTTTGCACTTCACCTAAAATAAAGATCTTAAGGCCCCTTTCACACTGGGACATTTTCAATGTGGTGTGTTACCATTTTTTACCGCAGGGTGACGCTAGGGCAATGAAAGTCTATGGGGCCTTGCACACTAGATGCGATAAGGCTACAGCACCCATGCGCCAGGCAAAATGTGCAGCAACGTGCAGCAGACCAGAAGTCATGTAAGTCTATGGCGATGCAGATTTTTTTTAAACAGTTTTCGCGTTGACATTGTGCGGGCATGCGCGGAAGCATATTTTTCAATACATGTCCACGTAATTCGTATTACCGCCACATTAAGTGAGCGCTAGAGAGACTCACTTCCTGTTTGGGTTTTAGCCAGAAGGGGGATTACCGAAGACTATTTTTAGTTTTGCGGTGCGATGTGATCATCCAATCGCACCGCTACCGCCAGTTCGCAGTGTGAAACTGGCCTTAAAGTACACAGTTCACTTTCTCACAGATTATGAACTATAATTTTTAAAGCAGGATATTTTTGATTAACTTGACTGCATGTCATATGTGTCTATATTTAGAAAACAGCTGAATATTCTGGCATGGAAATTGCAGCAAAGCTACACAGCTGGCTTATCTAGACAATTTATCAATATTAAAGAAACCATCCACATAAAAGTCACCTGACATAAAAGTCACATTCTGTACAGGTGCCTGCTGACACCCTGTCCAATAGATCTTGGAGAAAGAGGCAGTCAGAGATGCATGATAAATATCACTAGCCATCAATATTTCTCCTGAGATAAAGTATTGGTTTTGGTGTATTCAGCCAGGAAAAAAATAGTCTCATGTTTTGTAGACTTCCTGCAGACACGGATTACCTACCAAGGCAAATTAAGGGGATTAGAGAGGTTTGAAAACCTTGCATAAAGACTATAGTTTCTCCACTAGTAAGCAGTCACTCTCTGTAGCTGATCATGGCTTCAGACGAGAGCTCCTGATTGCTGAGCAGTCAGAAGTACAGGATTCCTGAAAGACAGTTGGATCATGCTTGCTTGTCTGCGTACTCTACCTTTATCTCTATCCGTATTATTTCTACGCTGTACAAATCCAACATTATCTGCCTCAATGCACTCTTACTGCTCAGACAGAATCTGACATCATGTGTGCACCGAACACCAGGCATAATGTATATATTATACTACGTTATAACTACACAAAGGTGCTATGTTACATCACATGTATTAGCAGCATCTTCTCTAACTTTCTGTTTCTGCTATGTTTGCTAGCTTTTGTAAGCATTGTACAGCTCTGTCAGATATGGTCCTATTACTTATGGGCATAGACTTTATCATCTCTTTAGTTTAGCAGTGACAAGATTGCTGTTCATGAATGGATTGTCTATCCACTTGCACCAAAACGAATGGCTACATTAAATTACTAAAAAGCAATACATGCACGAGCAATACAAGCAAGCATCATAAAGTAAATAAAGGGGCTGCGTGCCAGAAACCAAAAAAGAGAGAATACTAACTGGGCATCATGGAATTATGAACCTCTAGTGGCACATATGACACAGCTGTTAATGGCAAAAGCCACCTACAAGTTTCAGATGTGATCTGCAGGTGATAATCACAGAGGGAGAGAGAGGCCCTCACAGGCTAAATCAGGCAAGCGCTGGACAGACTGGGAAGCAATGCGCATGTCGGACGTTGCCATGGCAAAACAGTACTGGCGTCTGTGGCTTAGTTAGACAGACAGGCGTTGCCTAAGTCTGTCAAACGTCAAGATACATTGACGTTCTTCTAGAATTTTATGATGACCAGTTAGGTTTGTTTGTTTGTTTGTTTTTTCTTGGAATAGCACAGTTCAAGATAAAATGTTTATACTACTATTTTTTTTTCCTTTTCTGCAACTGATGTCCTATAAAGCCATAGGAATCTACTACACAAACAGTCTAAAGTCTTACGGAAGCAGAGGCAGCCCCATCGTCTATCTCACAATGCAACCAACAGCTAACAATTAGTAGTGCCTGAGTGAAGCACTGTCACATCTTGGGTGGTGGGTGGACATCCCTGTGTAAACACTGATTTGGTAAAAGTCATAATTTGCATAGGCAGTGTGTGAGTCTCAGAGGGTGTGAAGAGAATCTGGGGAGTGACAGAACGAGTATGTTGTCATACCATATACTGGATATATTCCATTGTAAGGCATGCTTTCCCCTAATTATCCTCCTAGCAGCAGTTTGCCTGTCATTTCAAAGTTTATAGTCTATAAATATGAATGGCAACCCCATATAAAACTAAATAAATACAATACCAAACAAAACAACAAAACAAAAGCTTCTATACAGAAACCTTTTTTGACAGCAGAAATGTGAATGGGCCCTATATGTTCCTTTATATTGCTTGCTGTAGCAACAGATTCATTACCAGTGTCTTCTTGTACATGTTAAGCTAGAGCCGTAACACTACAGACGGCTGTAATTGCTCTTGGGATATCACATTCTATTGCATGATATTATTTTAATAGAAGCCAGCTCTAGTGACCTCAGGACACGCAAATAAACAAGACCATCACTAATTCACACAATTTACCATATCTTCTGAGTCATGGACTGACTTCACAGCACATTTCTGGTCACAGCAGTGAGCTAGCAATCATAGCAGCATACACAGCTATGTTATTATATGTATTTACTTCACATCAAGCACAAGCAAGTATAAAAAAACAGATTCTGCCTATTTATTTGCCTTTATTAAAACTGAGGCTGGGTGTTTCATTAAAGCACACTTTCTGTTAGATGGGTCTCCTAATCCCACTAAAAATGGCCTTAGACTGTGGTAGGGACACCCAACTATCACTATGGCAGGGGTTATAGTAATCTCCACCTTTGGGAGATAGTTTGTGGCTAGACTATGTGCTCTGTAAAGGGATGAAGAATAGGCCAATGCAATATAAACACATAACATTACTAACTTGATATGCCAGCAAGAAGACTTAAGCATCACACAGAAACTGCTTATCTGTTCTATTTAGAAGGACTGAAGTACTAAGTACTGTAAACATGAAGAGGCCATACAAAATAAGCTATTTTTTTTACACTTGTGCAGCCATAGCAACCAGGTCTTCCATAGGTGAGCGCATGTGGTAATCCACTCTGAGAATGGTGGCCCTGTGCAAATGCACAGATGGCACATGCCTAAAGCCACCCCTGTTCGCAGTGAAACATGAGTTTCAGATCTATGATCTTGTCAAGCCTCAGTGCATATAGGGCTTTGTCTGGTTTGTCTATATAAAGCTGTTTGTTAAAATACTTAAAATTTGTTGTTTATGAGGAAAGCAGAGATACACTTTAATTACCTGCTATCCACCAAGGACCTGAACCGTTTTTTTTATTATTTTCACACAGTGGTCTCCGTGACTGGCTCACAGTAATCCCAGGCTCAGGATCCAATGATGCACTGAACTCAGCTGTCATTGGACTGATAAGTTTAGCAGCGGCAACATGAGTGCAGGAGACGGTGTAGTTAAAGAGAAACTGTGACCAAGAAACTTCATCCCAATCAGTAGCTGAAAGCCCCTCTCCTAGGATAAATATTTTCCTTTTCACAAACGGATCATCAGGGGACTCTGTATAACTGATATTGTGGTGAAACCCCTCCCACAGTGTGATGTCATGGCCATGGTCCTGACAGTTTCCTGTCTGTGAACTTCATTGCATTGTGGGAAATAACAGCTGTTTACAGCTGGGTCCAATTGCCAAAAAAAAAAAAAAAACAAGCAGCATCCCCTTCCACTGACATCACCTGCCAACAGTAAGCATTTACCATGTGATAAATGTCAGAATGTAAATCAGGGAGAGGAAAGATTTTACAATGGGAAAACACTGACTAAATCATTTATACATAATTATTGTAAAAATGAAGCACTTTTGTATTACATTATTTTCACTGGAGTGCCTCTTTAAGTCTAATAATGAATAAAATATCTTATTTTTTTACAATATTACTTTCACAAGTGGCAACATATTTAGCACTGGCAGATGATCTCTGCAAAATGATTGTTTCTGGGAATTCCAAAGCCAGTACAAAAGATAACTGCTCTCCAAGAATGCTGTGGGATGAGAATTCCACATATCTAATCAGCCTAGGCTAAGTATCACTGAGAGGGTGGGTTTACATGCCATTATACAGCATTGTATAGATATAAAAAGTGTTTCTGATGGCAAAACCAGGAAAATGACTGTAAAAGTGGGTATCCTGAATAATTTGCTGCATTCTACTTTATGTTGTTACAGTGCCTTTTTAACTATTCTTGGACCGCAAGGAGCTGAGACAAGTACACACAGTACATAGTCAGCCCTGTAAGCCCACAGCCAAAACTATTATCCACCAGCCCAGTAGTATCTGTACAAACACATAGGGCTGGTCTGGCTAAGCACACACATATTTCACTATTTCACAGGGAAACTTACTGCAACTGTGATTATGTCCAAGTCACCATACAGAACTACTGCTGAACCTGTTGTTGACTTATTTACCTAGGGCTGCTTCAGCTCAAGCCTTGCACGACACACCATTGTGCAATCTGCTTACAAAGCTATAACATGATATATTTCCAACTTTGCCTGGAGTGTGGCTTTAATAAATCTGCTCAGTTATGGTGCATGCAGTTAACAGAAACAGACCAGCAAATAACAGACTGTTTTCAAGCCTGGGAACAAAAGGAGCATAGGAACATTGCGGCAGCCGAGCTATGATTCACAATCAAATACCTTATCTTGGGAAAAAATGATCAAGAAATGATACTTCTGTTTCTGAAAACTGTGTGAATAGCTGTTATTCAATCAATGCTTGCCAACAAGTGGCTACATTCTGGCAGGAGATCAATTAATGACCAAGTGTTTACCAGAAAATCTTACATGGAGTGCTTGTCTCACATCCACAAGGGGGGTCAGCACAGTAAAATGCCCCTATTATGACCAGAACAAACTGTCCAAACAGAGCCAGCCACGTTTCTATGCTTGTAACCCGAGGGTAAAAGAAAACACAGTACAAAGAACAGCTGATAGATTCAGTCTCGGGGGTACGAGGCAGTTCACCAGTGATAAAATAGGCGTAAAAGCCAGCTTTGTCTTTGGGCATGGTATCTCTGAGAGCATCCATAGCAACTAGAGATACACAATCTTAGTTGCCAACAGTTTCCGATAAATGTTACCCAGCATTGCACACACTGAGGCGAGGCATTATGTCTGTGTAGTACATTGTGTCTCCTTCTATGCAGCTTTTATCACCAAGACCTTGCACTTGTTCCAGTCTCTGAATAAGCACACCAAATAATAATTCATTATCACAGAAGACTACCGTACTTCTTTCTATGTGTGATTAAAATTGGACCAGCTATGGGTGTGTAGCATCATGAAAAAGACAGACAATTAGAGAGACTTATATAAGATGATCTGAACAGTCAATGAACAACGTTAGGATCACTGTGATGATTTGACATCCTACAGTCATCCATATAACAAAGCATTCAAATAAAATACTCTATATATTTGTGTCAACTGTACTCAGAAATGCCACTTTTTAAAGAAGACCTTTAACCCAGGATTGAACGTCATGCCAATCAGTAGCTGATACCCCCTTTCCCACCAGAAATCTTTACCTTTTCTCAAATAGATCATCAGGGGGAACTGTATATCTGATATTGTGGTGAAACCCCTCCCACAGTGTGATGTCACGACCGTTTGCTGTCTGTGGACCTCATTGCATTGTGGGAAATAATGTCAACTGCCAAGCAAGCAACCTTTATGCATAGAACACTCAGTAACAAACTTTCCTTACAGATCACCTCACCTGACAGGACTAAAGATGTCACCACCAGTGATACATTTCAGAATGTAAATCAGGGAGAGGAAAGATTTTACAACAGGCAAACAATGACTAAATAATCTATAAATTAATATTTAAAAAGATAAGCAATTTAAGTCATTGTTATTTTCACTACAGTTCCTCTTTAATATCCCCAAAAAATCATATCTGTCATCAGGGATATTGTCAGGATTGGGTACTGCTTTCTTTACTTGGTTTCTTCCACCTGGCAACATTTCTAACCACCAATATGTCACTGCAGTAATTTCTATGGCAGGGGCTGAGTGCAATGCAATAAAGGCTATTATGATTCTTATCAAGTGGAATAGGTTAAGTAAATAGGGATATGTGTGCTTGTTACTATGCAGCTTTGCTGATAGACGAGGGACTGTGAGATATGAAAAAGTGTTAATTCACAGTCATTTTTGATACAAGGGGCCATATGCAATTCCCTTTTTGTCGCCTGGGTTATTTCCTAGGTGGTATTTTCAAAATCTGTCCTAAAATGCCATTTAAACCACCAACAAGCAAACAAATACTCAAAATAATTTTTACAGCAGTTGTTCGCCTATTTTTTGGTACTTTTCCCATTGCAAAGTGCTAAAAAGTTATTTTAAATCGCACATGAAACATTTTCTCCATGGAAAAACCCAGAAGAAAAACTAAATTGCATATGGCCCAAGGAATATTGAGGCTAATAGTCTGCTGGTATGGTAATAGAGGTTATAGAATGGTAAAATGTTTGCTGCAGTGACCCTTTATGTTAGCACGCATCTAGGCTAGTCCATGTGAAATTGACATTAGCCTGTAACTGCTGTGTAGCTAGATGTGATCCTGGTGTTATATCAGGTTACTGGACATTGCTTCTGTGCTGTGATAGTCTTTCTACTGTACACAAAGTTCTGAAAGTACCATACCGAGGGGGAAGGAGACTCCAATGGCCCATATAAAGAATACATAATATCCACAGTTAAAAGTGCTAGCATGAAAAATGTTAAAATTTGCCATAAAACTCATGTGAACAGATCCTTATGCATTCAAGACACACATTTGTACTACAGTAAAATGCACTTTTCTCCTATGTCTCTGTCACTTATGGTGGGTAGTAGACAGTAATCTAACAGATTTAACAGGTTTTAGACCATCTCCTCATGGTGGATTCTCTGTATTTAATTTATTCTTTACTAAATCACTCCCTCGAAAGTATCTATACAAATATGCAGGCCAGCCTCTCTACAGTAGTTGCTTCAATACTATTTTGGCAGTTGAACTGAGCAACTACTGGTCAGTGCTTTTTGAAAAAAAACAACAACCATGAGAGACCCACATGAGGAGATGGACTAATCCAGTGATCTGCAAACTTGGCTCTCCAGCTGTTAAGGAACTACAAGTCCCACAATGCATTCGCCTATATGAATCATGACTGTGGCTGTCAGACTCCTGCAATGCATTGTGGGACTTGTAGTTCCTTAACAGCTGGAGAGCCAAGTTTGCAGATCACTAGACTAGTCCAAAACCAAATGTATTTGTCAGCAAAACAGGAACAAAGCAGTTTATAGTGCATTTTACTCTGGGGAACATATACATCTAATATGTATCAACTTAAATGTTACAATTTTCATAAGTGGTCCTTTAAAGTGACACTTGAGCGGAAAAAACTCATGATAAAATGAATTGGTTGTGTAGAACAGATAATTAAAAGAACATTAGTAGCAAAGAAAATAGTGTCATATTTTTATTTTCAGGTATATAGCTTTTTTTTATTTTATTTTTTATAACATTGCATCATTCTCTAATATTTGCAGTTTCCACAATACACTCAGCATTCTAAATGATTTCACAGAACAGGCTACTGACCCTTTCTCTGCCGAAAAAACATAAACAAAGAAGAAACAATGAGAGACAGTTCAGATAATAGCTTCAAAAGACAGTTCTGTCCAATACTTTATAAAGTCGCAGAGCTCACAGAAGCTCTTTTCCATAGATAACAACTATTTCTTATCTCTTCTTGTATTGGAAACAATATGAGACTACTATCTGTGCTATTAATGTTCTATTTCTTAAGGTGGCCATACACTGGTCGATTTGCCATCAGATCGACCAACAGATAGATCCCTCTCTGATCAAATCTGATCAGAGAGGGATCATATGGCTGCCTTTACTGCAAACAGATTGTGAATCGATTTCAGCATGAAATCGATTCACCATCTGTGGAGCTGCCGCTGCGTCCCCCCCCCCCCCCCCAGGCCCCCGCATACATTACCTGATCCGGGCTGCGCGAGTCCCCCGGTCTCCGCTGTCTTCTTCTCCGCTCTGGGCTCCATGGCTGCAGCTTCACTGTACTTCCTGTGCAGGGAAGTTTAAACAGTAGAGGGCGCTCTACTGTTTAAACTTCCTGTCCGGACAGGAAGAAGTGAAGCCTGCCGGAGCCCAGCGGAGAAGGAGCGGTGGTGACAGCGGGGATACGCGCCGGCCGGATCAGGTTATGTTTTGCCACTAGCGTCGGTCGTCGGACATTTGAACGCCGCTATCGACACACTCCCGAACCGCCAACGATCGAGCGAAATCTTTCACACGGACGGATCGACGGGAATGATCGATTTCGGATAGAAATCGATCGTTTGGTCAGCGTTTGCGCAACGATTTCACAGCAGATTTGATCACAGTGATCGAATTTGCTGTATATCGGTGGGAAAATCGTTAGGTGTATGGGCCCCTTTAGCTGTACTACACATACAAATCATTATATCAGAAGTTTCTTTTTACTTCAAATTCCCTTAAAGAGACTCTAAAGCGAGAATAAATCTCGTCTCAGAGCTCATAGTTAGCAGGGGCATGTGTGCCCCTGCTAAACCGCCGCTATCGCGCGGCTAAACGGGGGTCCATTACCCCCCGAAATCCCCTCCGTGCAGCCGGGGATCTCTTCCGGATTGATACAGGGCTAACCGCCGCAGCCCTGCCCCACGCGCGTCTGTCAGCGCGTATCTCCGTCTCTCCCCGCCCCTCTCAGTATTCCTTCGCTGAGAGGGGCAGGGGAGAGGCGGCGATGCGCCGCTGATAGACGAGACTAGAGGCAGGGCTGCAGCCGTTAGCCCTGCTTCTAGGAGCAGCAAAATCTACGACCAATTTGGTCATTGATTTTGCGGGGGGGGGGGGGGGGGGGTTGGGGGTGAAGGGACCCCCGTTTAGCCGCGGGATAGCAGCGTTTTAGCAGGGGCACACGTGCCCTTGCTAACTATGAGCTCTGAAGCGAGAATTATTCTCGCTTCAGTGTCTCTTTAAAGAGGAACTGCAGTGAAAATAACAATGAAAAAAGTGCTTCATTTTTACAATACTTATTTATTAATTATTTAATCAGTGTTTGTCGTTGTTAAATCTTTCCTCTCCTCAATTTCACATTTTGAAATGCATCACATGGGGACATCTTCACTGCTGGCAGGTGATGTCTGCGGAAGGAGATGTTGCATTTTTGGCACTTGGAAACAGCTGTTATTTCCCACAATGCAACAAGGTTTCCACAGTGTGATGTCAGTACCTAGGTGCTCACATCATGCTGTGCGAGGGGTTTCACCTAATATCAGTCATGCAGAGCCCCCTGATTTTCCGTTTGAGAAAAAGTAAAGATTTCTCATGGGAAAGGCAATATCGTCTACTAATTGGGATGAAGTTCAAACATTGGGTAGGGCCCTTTTACACTTAATCAGTTGGTATGCGTTAGTGGGCGTTAGAGCGTGTTGGTACGCGTTTTTTTCATAGCAGTGCATTGGAAAGAAGATTTCAGTTAAAACGTGTTAAGTGTAAAAGGTGCCATAGGAAAACATGGGCATTATTTTGAAAATCAGTTTTCGTTCAGTTATAACTGAGAGCAACTGATTAAGTGTAAAAGGGGCCTTACAGTCCCTCTTTAAGTAGATGAAGGTATTATTCAAACCGAGCCTTTCAATGCATCACAAAAATGTATCCAACATAGCTACATGTGGTGATTATATTACGGTAAACATCCAATACAATTTGCCTTTGACTGAATATTGGTTAGAGTGCTCCTTTGTGTTTATAACCTCGGTCTTTTTATTTTTCCCTTTCCTCTTAAGCTTAATATGAAACACAGGCAGACAGAGCTCTGGATGTATTGCCATGGTTACTATTCAGCATCTATAGCAAGTTCTATGTTCCCATACAGACATTTTCATGTTTTATAAGACTGGGTTCTGATTTGCTTTGATTGACCTGTCTAAGAAGCTTAGACGTTACTTCCCAGCAGTAACTTGGAAAAGTCAACCATGACCTTACTGCACACGTTGCTTATGGAATGGAGATCTGCTTCACTCTGCAGTTCTGACTCAGCCTGACACTTTTAATGCCAACCTTGACCTTGGCCAGTGACTGAATTTCCTCAGTGACTTCTCCAGGAAGCTTGGCTCTGGCTGCTTCCCTGCTTTTCCTTGTGTTTCTTTTGCCTCATTCTGTGCTTCAGCAGTTGCTAATCTCATTGACAACAACAACTAATCTGAAGATGACCTTGCTGCTCTTTTCTATTGCCTACCACAAAAACAAGGCCTACCAATGAAAAGTACTAATCAAGAAAAAGGCAGTAAATGTATTGCAGACACTTACTGTATTATTGACAACTACACCTTAGGCCTGTTACAATAACGGGCGCTGGGCCTCGGTGGACTTGCAGATCAAACACAGAAAGTGGAGCTGGATTGGCCATACTCTTTGCAAGGATAAATCAATTGAGAAAGAAGCCTTAAAATGGAATCAACTTGGAGAAGAAGTGTGGAGAAAGAAATAAAGAAGGCAGGGAAATCATTGACTGAGATAGAAAGAAAATCACGCAGGACAGAAACCGGTGGTATACATTTGTTGAGGCCCTTTGCTCCAGTGGGAGACACAGGATAAATTAATTAGGCCTCGGCCGCTATGCCCTTCACAACCCCTCTCCCCCATCACCCGCACAGTCAGCATGCATACGGCCATGACGTATATGTGCCCGCACGCCGCAATGCACACGCCGCATTGTGCGCACACATGCTCGCCCCCTGCACCCATCCTTCTGTGCTGTTCAAAGTCCGCCCGAATGTTGTGCATGCATGCTGGCCTAAATGCACAGACACAGTGACACAGGAGGACGCAGGGACACAGGCAGATCACTATATGGGGTGCACACGTGATGAGATCAGCTGCTGTGAATTTACTCTGAATGAAATTGCCCCATGCTTGTTCCAGAGCAGTGTCTCTACATGATGAAGTCTAAAGTTCAACTTAACATTCTTATTGTTTACAGGTTGGAAACCTAACTGGTCATTAGAAATTGTGCTGATCTTACATTATCTGACATTCATTATATGATATTCATTATCACCTAAAAGTTAACCCTTTAAGTTTTGAAGTGACCCTCAACTAAAAAATAAACAAGAATCAGGGAGATATGCAGCTAGCACCATAATGCTGCTATAGTTACTTAGCTACTGAACTCTTGCACAGCATAAATACCAGTATGTATGAAAGCATGTACACCTGTAGTTGCTAAGAAGTTCACTTTGTGTGTTTTTTAGAGTGAGCAGTCTGTCTAATCAGCAAGTAATAAGCAAGTATAAATCAGGGCTATCAGCTGTGCCACAGCGGTGTGTTGAGATTCTGTGCCAATATGTAAACTCTGAAGTTTAACCCTTTCTGTGCTTGCAGGAATTACCAGGAAGTAAACACTGCAGGCTTTGTAGGAACCTACATAGGTCATACATACTTCTACATATAGGAACATTTACCTACACATAATACCTTTACATATACCTTTGTATACCATATACTTTATATATACGGTACTTTTTTATTATTATTATTATTAATATTATCATGATTATTATTATTGATTTATATAGTGCCAGCATCTTCTGTGGTGCTGTACAACAGAATACCATATACTTTTACCAAATAGGAACTTAAGGAAGTCTGAGTTTAGGTCCACTTTAATGCCTGTTTGCAAAGTATCACCCAGGGTAGGTGGGGCCAGAAGTGCACAACTAGGCGGCTGTGTAGCAGGTTGGAGTTGTAATAGGCTGCCCACCCCCAGTAGTGTCGTTGGTATTTTCTTATTATGTATTTAAGTATTTATATAGCATTGTCATATTACGCAGCGCTGTACAGAGTAGATTGTCTTATCACTAACTGTCCCTCAGAGGGGCTCACAAAATAGTCCCTACAATAGTCATATGTCAATGTATGTATCATGTAGTGCACGTATCATAGTCTAGGGCCAATTTAGGGGAAGCCAGTTAACTTATCTGTATGTTTTTGGGATGTGGGAGGAAAACAGAGTGCCTGGAGGAAACCCATGCAGACACGGGGAGAACATACAAACTTCTTGCAGATGTTGACCTGGCTGAGATTCGAACCGTGGACCAAGCGCTGCACGGCAAGAGCGCAAACCACTACACCACCGTGCTGCTTGTTTTAACTTTTTTGGTTCTGGAAAAAGTTATCTTTGAAATATACTATGGAATGGGATTCTCCTTTAAAGAGAACCCGAGGTGTGTTTAAAGAATGTTATCTACATACAGAGGCTGGATCTGCCTATACAGCCCAGCCTCTGTTGCTATCCCAAACCCCCCTAAGGTCCCCCTGCACTCTGCAATCCCCATAAATTACAGCCGCACTGTGCGTACTGTGTTTACATCTGTAGTGTCAGTCTCGGCTTCTCCCCCGCCTCCTGCATAGCTCTGGTCCCTGCCCCCATCCCTTCCCTCCAATCAGCAGGGAGGGAAGGGATGCAGGCGGGGACCGGAGTTCTGCAGGAGGCGGGGAGAGCAGCAGACTGACACTATAGAGATAAACACAGCCAGCTCTGACAAGCTGTTTGTCAGCAGCGTGGCTGTGATTTATGAGGGATTGCAGAGTGCAGGGGGACCTTAGGGGGGTTTGGGATAGCAACAGAGGCTGGGCTGTATAGGCAGATCCAGCCTCTGTATGCAGATAATATTCTTCAAACCCACCTCGGGTTCTCTATAAGGTGAATCTTTAATATTTTGGCCACATAGCTAAATGCTCTCTGTCCCTCCCAGGTTACCCAGTTTACCTTGTGACCCAAAAGTAGTGTGATGATAGTCCAATTTGATTCTAAACATAAAAAGCTATTGCCAAGCTATTTTTGGATATGACTGTGTGATGAATTAGTTGTGTGGCCAGGGGCTATGGAAAGAATAGGCCTTTCAGCACATTTCCTGGAGATCTACTTCAAGCATAAAGCTCCAAGTCATGGAATGAACCCAAGTAGCAAACATTCATCCTCGGCCCAGGAAACCTCTAATTAAGACTATACATGAAAATGTAATGTAAATGTACACAATATAAACCACAAGCACTAACGTCTACATCACAATACACTGTATCAGATGTAGCATTGTGTATCTCTATCAAGCAGAAAAAGTGTAACTTCTACTAAAGTGAAAGAAGAGAATTCAGTTGTATTGAACACAGTACCAGGGGTGCAGCCTGACAATGGAAATGCACATTCCAGTCAGGCTAGTGGAACTAATGTCTGCTATTTAGGCACCCTGGAGGAGCACTGGGAAGAAGGGAATTGGCTGAGGAGACTAGTGCATTCATGTGATCAGACAGAAGTGGTGACAGCAGCCTGTTAGAAGGAAATATTAGATGTAGAAAATAAGACAGCCTAGAATGCTTAACCGCTTCATGCCTGAACTGGCCTTTACTGGTTGATCTCTGAGTGACATATACTCTGATAGGGGACATCAGCATAAAAAACTGCAAGTGTCTTGTAAGTAATGACTCAATGCAAATATGGAGGTTAGGTATATTCCACACGAAATTAAATGAAATATGTTCCATCTGAAGCATCTACATAAAACAATAATTTGATAAACGGCATTTCCGTGTGGTCAGCTATAAGTGGATGACCTAAAGAGGAACTGAACTGAAAATAACACAATAATAATTGATGTTATTTAGTCGGTGTTTGACCTGTGTAAAAATTTCCATCACCCTGATTAAGTTTCTGAAATATATCACAAGTGGCTACATTTTCACTGCTGGCAGGTGCAGCTTTTCAAAATGACTGTTTACTCTGTGTTCCAAAGCTAGTAGAAATAATACCCGGTCTCCCAGAATGCTCTGGGAGATGAATTTTGCATATCTAAACAGCCTAGGCTGTGACATCACTGGGAGGGAGGGGTTGCATACCAATATTCTGCAATATTTAGATATAGGGAGTGTTTTTGATGTTGAATCCATGGTTATTAATGCAAAAGTGGATATCATGAATTATTGACTATATTCTACTATATGCCTTTATGGTGCCTCTTTTAGATGTTTTCTTACAATTCAGTCCATTGCCAAGTAATTAGTTGTGGAGAGTGTTTTTGTAATTTAAATCTAAACCTTCATACAGAAAGCTGCATGAAGCTGAGAGCTCTTGAGTCTGCTCTGTGAATGGGCACAATTATGTCCAGCTTGCTCAGGTACTTAGGCAGAACCTGAGTTCCATCTGCTCTTAGCTGTGCTTAGAGGAGCCCATGTTCATATAGAGCAGCTCTGCTATTTGAGGTTTTTGGGATTCACTGAACTTGTGCTAGAACACACTGGAATTCAGCTGACGCTGGAATGGAAGCAACTGAGTTGGACATAGTGTACTCCTTTTCAATTGCTTTCTTTTGCACTTAGAAATTAATGTCAAGCCCGTTACAAAGGAAGAGTAAGAATTAAGTTGAAAAAGTTAGTGTGTGGGTGGGGAAGCTACTGCTGCTTGATTTGCATCATCCTGCTTTTCAGATTTGCCTGTAAGTTGTTCCTGGGTACATCAGGGATTATTATTGTACGTGGGTGGTAATCTCCTAGATATGCACCTTAATACCAGCTTTTATAATATAATTCCTATCTAATAGCATTTATAAAATGCCTAAAACTATTGGTTGGCCAAAGGTTCTTTCATACAGCCATCCTGTTCTTAGTGGAAACCAGACAACACAGCATGGATGAAGGAATTTTTTTTAACAATGCTGCTAATAATCTTGTGCTGATCATCAGCCTACAATATAACATGAATTTCGCCCAGAGAAAGTGTGCAGATCAGCTGTTGAGACTCATTTTGACTATCTTAGCTGCATTCTTATAGCAAGGGTGGAACACAGTCAAGACTGAAGCCTAACCACCATTTGCATAGCAGCAAATAGCATTTTTGACAGCTTCCATATTCCCTTCACTTCAAGGTCCTTTTAAGCTCACATTCAGATACAAGACTGGTCAGGCATGGGCACAGTACAATTGCCCTTGGGGCAGTGTGCCAGATAACTGAGCTATGGCATGCTCTCTAATGTTTTTGCCTGATTTAAAGGACAACTGTAATGAGAGGTGTATGGAGGTTGTCATATGTATTTCCTTTTAAGCAATACCAGTTGCCTGTCTGTCCTGCTGAGCCTCTGCTTCGTATATTTTTAGCTATAGACCCTGAAGAAGCATGCAGCAGCTCATGTGTTTCTGACATTATTGTCATATCTGACAAGATTAGCTGCATGCTTGTTTCTGGTGTTATTCAGATACTACTGTGGCCAAATAGATTAGCACGGCTGCCAGGCAACTGGTATTGTTTAAATTGAAATACACATGGCAGCCTCCATATACTTCTCTTGTCCTTTATTTAAAACAAAGATGACTTACCAATTAAATCCAAAATCAACAAAACAATTACTCCCTAAGCAGAGTTGGGCTAGCAAGGTATGGATTGCCCATCTAGGCCTTTGTCCAGATTAAGCACAAATTGTCACAATAACCAACTATAATATTTTATCTACCCAACAATTTGGAAAGTCATAGATCAGTAAAAGAACACCTCCTTTTATATTGCCATTTATTCCCTACTATATTCTAAGTAATTGTAGTTGTGTTGGTGTAAATCTGTATATCAAACTTGCACAAATAACCTTAGGAGTCACCGAAGTAATGCAGTTGTGGAACAACCCAATCCGCATGCATACCATTCCCTGGAACACAGTAAAGACAAGCTCAGGTGTTCAATGTGATAAGTTATTCTATACTAGAAAATGTTTGCTCATGTCATTATTCAGAGATAAATTATGAACGTGTTTTGCTTTACTTTTTTTCAGAACACATCACTTATGTTTATCTGACTTGCAGACTGTTAAAACAACACAGCCTTAAGAGGCATAAGAGAGAACTGTGACATCAATCACTGACACACATTATCAAATCCCCCTTGATCATCTAATTAGTAAGAATGCATGCTACTGAATAATGTCCTGCTGACTGCTGAGCAGCAGAATGCACTTATTATCACAAGCTCAATTCAAGTATGCAGCCAAATCAGCTATTATTTCCAGTACAATTTATGAAATTACATCTATAGCAATATTGCTGAACATGAGCAATCCATGGAAAACTACTGGGGAAAATACTTGGGTGTGAAAGCTCTGATGGAAGCTGATGTTGTCTCGCTCTTAGCTTATTTTTTACTGCAAAATATTTTCTTGTATAATGCCAGAAACACCTGATCTGCATATGCTTGTTCAGGGTCTATACAGTAGCTAAAAGCATTAGAGACAGGATAAGCAGGACAGCCAGTTAACTGGTATTGCTTCAAGGGAAATATACTGTATATGGCTGTCTCCATATCCCTCTCCCTTCAGTTGTCCTTTAAAGGAAACCTGAACTGAGACAAAATAGCTACATACTGACCTAAGAAGAGGGAAGGCTCTGGATCCTCTTCCTGGTCCTCTCTGCCTCCCCTCATTCCAACACTAGTATTTGGAATAAGCCTTTGGGACTCTTCAGTAAGACAAGCAGATCTGTAATTGTGCACACCTGGAACAGTGCTTGGGCGTACACTGTACAAATCTGTCTCCGGAAGTATTCGGGAGCTCAAATACTTCTGAAGCCTTCCAAGGAGGGCTGAAGATGTGTTCTGACATTCTAGTAGGACTATTCCAACCAGGGGAATGAGAGGAAATGATTCAGGTTTGCTTTAAACAGAGGGCATTTGCAATTATTTTACAGGACATTGTAATCCAACATGCATACAGCTGTTTTGGAATTGTTGGTCCTCATCAGTGCAAGGCATGGATTAATATGATGTAGGACTTGGCAAGGAGTGTGAGTAAACTCACTGATAACTTGTTTGACTAAGAGCATGTAAGCGACCAACCCCAAGGGACCAACTATCAGGGAACAGAAAGTATTTACAATTATCCAGCTTTATGTGGGCAAGAAAGATCTCCCGAGATTCATCACTAGTGAATATGAAAGAAGAGATACACCATGTGATAAACAGATAAGTAGATATAAATTGCAAGTTAAAAAGTCTGAAGCCTTATAAAATGTCTCTTTATTTAACATTTATCTTCTGCACATAGCAGCTAAAATGCTGTATCCCCGCGGCAGAACGCTGTAATTAAACACCCCAAATCCCCGGGGCAAAAGGTGAGGAGCGCTTCCTGATAGAGGCAGAGCTTAGCGCTGTAGCTCTGCCTCTACTCAAGTCAATCCCCGCTTACCGCCGCCCCTCCCCGCCCCTCTCAGTCTTCTTTCACTGAGAGGGCCAGGGGAGAGGGGGCGATCAGCGGAGGATTGACACTAATGGAGGCAGAGCTACAGCGCTAAGCTCTGCTTCCCCAGGCAGCAAAATCTACGACTTTGAAAGTCATGTCATTTTGCCCCGGGATTTGAGGGGTTTAAACACAGCGTTCTGTCGAGGGGATGCGGCATTTTAGCTATGGTGATAGTGCAGAAGATAAATGTTAAGTAGGAAGAGCAATTTTATAAGGCTTCAGACTCTCTTTAAAGGAATACTATCGATTCACAGATTTTTTTCAATTGACACAGGAATTGTTTGGGATGTGCTGCTAAGTACTGGTGTATACATTTTAGTAGCAACTTCTTTGTTTACTGTTAGCAAAATACTTTCAAACTTTACTGACGCCAAAACTGACGGCTGACTGAGCCATGAGGAGAGGGTAAATTCCCCTCACACTTGATCAGTTAACTCTTTGTGTAGCTCTGTGTGTGACAGAGAGAGAGAGAGCTCCTAACAGCTGCAGCTCCTGTGTCCTGTGTTTCTGACTGACCTGTCTGAAGAGAGCAGAGGGAATGTAACTAATTGTTTGTTTAATATGATTGATATTTGCTTTCTGTAGTCTGATATGCAACTCTGGCTGTGCATTGAATCAGACACCCCTTCTGCAATTGATTTGTCCCAATATAGCTAAATCCTACCCTTAATAAATTACAGCTTTTGCCTGTGATATTTAACATGAAAAGTAAGAAAATGTTTACACAGCTACTTAGACAATATTTGCACACTGTCATTTTAGAACACTTGGGTATCGATAGTATTCCTTTAAGCCAAATAAGGAGAGATGAATCCTGAGTTAAGATAGCTAAGCTAAATCATTAGACAAGCTGGTAAAGAGGAACTTAACTGAATACAATGTAATGAATAAAATTGCTTGTTTTTAACAATATTAATGTATTTATTATTTAGTCAGTGTTTGCCCATTGTAAAATCTTTCCTCACCCTGAGTTACACAGGTGGCGTCCTCTTTACTGCTGTGCATCGCTGTGGAATGTTTGTGTTGTGTGCCCCAACATGAGCAGGAAACACCAGGGCCCATATGCAATTCACTTTTTCTCCTGACTTTTCTCCTAGGACATAGGTGATATTTTTAAACGTGTTAATAAAATGCCTTTTAAGCCACCAGAAAAAAAAAACAAATACTCAAAATAATTTTGATAGTACTTTTTCACCTACTTTTTGGTCCTTTTTTAGTTGAAAAGTGCTGGAAAGTTATTTTACATTGAAGATGAAAAATGATTTCCAAGGAGAAAACTCAGGCGAAAAAGTGAATTGCCCTTAGTCTCCCTGAGTGCACTGGGAGGAAAAGGTGTTGTGACATTATAGCCTAGGCTTAAGGTCCGTACACACGCCAGACTGCAGGCAACGACGGGTCCGTCGTCACCTCCCACTGGGTGGGCGTTCCAGCGACAGTCCGGCGTGTGTACAGTCTGTCTGAAGACTGATACGGCTGTTTCTGAGCGATCCGCCCGGTGGATCGCTCAGAAACAGCCGTATCAGTCTGCCGACAGACTGTACACACGCCGGACTGTCGCTGGAACGCCCACCCAGCGGGAGGTGACGACGGACCCGTTGTTGCCTGCAGTCCGGCGTGTGTACGGACCTTAAGTATCACTGAGAGGGTGGGATTACTTAGCCATATACAGTAATTTATAGAAGCTGATGCTGAAACCAGGATAATGAACATAAAATTAAGTCTACTGAATAATTTAGTACATTCTACTATATGTGGTTGTGGTGCTTCTTTAAGGATACATTATTTCTAAATCAGGATTTGTGAATCAATCCCATAGCCATGTCTGTTAGGTGGAATTTTAAGCCTGGTAAACATATTGCATTTTGTTTGGCCAATTTCCCCACTTCCATGTATAGTAGAGTCTTGGCTATCCACCACTGACAGGTAATGGCTGATGCCAGATAAAAGTGCTTTCTGGTTGCTTGGCCTAAAAATAGGCCTAGCTAATACAGTACTATACCCAACTCTAGATCCATACCCTGAACATAACATTAATTCTGTATTAAATGTTAAAATACAGTAACTGAAAGTACATTAAACTTGGGGGAGCAGTGGAATTCAGTCTTAAAGCACAACAAAGTCTACAAAAAGTCGGCCTCTACCACTGTGAGTACTGCTGGCAATTTGTACTATTGTTGAGTTCTGGATAATCGGGACTCTACTGAAGTATGTAAGTTTACCTACAAAATCTGTTCACAGTATTGAAAAACTATGGACCCTCATACTACATGGAAATGGTAAAATTGGCCAATCATTGGTCAACAAAAATATGTGTTTCAGGTTTTAGACCAAAATGTTACAAAGAAATTCTACTCAGGAGATTTAAAGGGACTCCGAGCTCACAATAAAAAAGAAAGTTGAACTCACCTGGGGCTTTCTCCAGCCCAGTGCTGGTCGGGAGGTCCCATGACGGCGTCCTGGCTCCTCTCCAACACCCCGATCCGGAATGGCTGACAGGCCGCAGCCCGGGCGACACTCTCCCGAGTGTCGGGCTGCTCCTTCCGCGTATGACGCGGATGCCGTCACACGCCGGCCGCCTCGCGTCATCACGGCGACCGGCGTGAAAGTACTGCGCATGCGCGCTTTAATCGCGCATGCGCAGTACTTTCACGCCGGCCGCCGTGATGACGCGAGGCGGCCGGCGTGTGACGTCATACGCGGAAGGAGCAGCCCGACACTCGGGTGAGTGTCGCCCGGGCTGCGGCCTGTCAGCCATTCCGGATCGGGTTGTTGGAGAGGAGCCAGGACGCCGTCGTGGGACCTCCCGACCAGCACTGGGCTGGAGAAAGCCCCAGGTGAGTTCAACTTTCTTTTTTATTGTGAGCTCGGAGTCCCTTTAAAGATGTAGAAGTGAGAACTTGGATGAGAAGAATTCACTTATGGATTCCTCAAGGCATGAAAGAAGTCTATAAAAGCCAGAGAATGATTTATTCCAGCAACACCCTTGCTGAGCTTCCTTATTCTGTACAGTGTGTCAGTTTGAGCCTAGGCAAGCCGTGTAGAAGATGATAACTTCCAGGTTACACAGAACTAGGAAGCTGAAAAACTTTTATCCTAAGAAGCAAAAGTAAGCTCTGACATCTTCCATAGCTATCGCCATAACGGTTTGGTCCTTATGGATTCTCCATATTAAACATTTCTGGAAAACACACACGCAAAGTCAAACTGGATTCAATGGTTACTTCACTACTTTATGTTGGAGGCTACTTAATCCATTTTCCCCACTGCTCTCAATGTCCATGGCTTGCATTCTGAGTTCTTGGGACTCTCACTCCTACTATTAGTTATCTTTTAATAGATGGTCAGTCCAACACGGAACATAACACCAAATTGTAATACATGAAAGCAGAGATCCAGTAGCTCAGACAGATGCTTTTATAACTAAAAACAGCTCTTCCCAAGCAATACCACAAAACCCAAAAGATTGTCATGAAGGGTGTGTATGTTTATGTGCGTGTGACACACATTATATCCTATATATGTACACACACAATGTACCCTGTATATGTACACACACAATGTATATGTATCCTATATATGTCTACACACACACTCATGTATGCACAAGAGATGTTTCCTATACATACACATATATAATGTGCATTAAGCATATATTTTCCTGAGTGTCAGGGCTCACTGATAAGTGTGGTGCTGACTGCCATTTTGCATACAAATGAACAATTTCCACTGACAAATAGACAATTACCAAGACTCAGCTTGACTGCTTGTAAATGTGTCACTCAAACACACCGCCGGGGTCACTGCGTAATACTGCCCCTCATCGAAGATACAGCGCACTGTGATATCTGCTTGCTATCATTATTTCTGTAATACCATTTTCATGCAATGCTTCATTTTTGGCACTTATTAAATGCTGGACATCATAATGAAAATAATACTGACTCCCCCACACCCGCAGTAAGAAGCATAAAGGTGTGTTTGAATCACAACGTCATACAAATTGTGAAAGTTGTTGTATGTAAGGACACACAATGCCCCTAGACATTGGCAAGGCTTATGCATAATTTTACCACATACTAAATGACACCAAGTGAGGTGAAAGATGAGAATTTAGCCCTGTTTTTATCCAGCATGTATATATTGACATATTATGGGCCTAATGATGGAGATAAGCCAGTGGTACAGTATCAGTATCAGCACATCTTTCAGCCACAGTCTCTTAAATGACTAGGTGTGGCCATAGTACATTTGTATTTGTTTACCTTGCTAATTGCAAGGAAGAACTGCATGAGCTATTTGCACATGAAGTGCAATGAAGCTGATTTATTAGCAGAATCAATGGCTATTGTCCACTATACTATACACGCCCTTTTGCATCTTGACCAGACATCACAAACACTTCCCAGGTGCAGCATCAACCCTGCCACAACACTGATATGACTAAATCACATCTCGTTCCTTAAAACAAATCCCCCTACCCCTACTACATAAACCACAGTGCAAATACAGAGTGCAGCAAGCCATAGATAGTAATAGCAAACTAGTCATCACTTCACAGCAACGAGTTCAAAACAAGCAATTAACCTGCGCTGCTCAGACAGATTCCTGCAAAGCCACAAACAACCATAGTCAGCTACTCTGATTTCTGCATGAAACACAAAGCCAGCTCCGGGTTACAGACTCCTCGCTCGGTGTACTCTGCACAGAGCCCTTGCTCACTTGACACAGCGAGCGGAGAAAGCAGTTCTGTATCCCCGACACAGACACGCCTAACAGAGAGGCACTGACTGCATCCCTGGGAAGCATGCTTCTGACACTCACAGATGGCCTTTTTTAGAATCCAGATGTTACCTTTTTGGGTCTTTTTCTCCTCAAGTTTGTGCTGTTATGTCGTAGTTCCCCTCCATCTGTTTTTGGAGTGCTCTCTTCGTTCATCATTTTAAAACAGTTTTCCCAGTAAAGAGCTCTGCCATGAAAGCCTCTACACAGCACGGACCACTGTGTCGCTGACTAGAATGGAGACTGGGGAGGGGGGAATAGGAGGAGAAGCAGTGTGACGTTTCCATGGCAGCGGCTGCCACAAATGTTTATCTGCTTGCATTGTTAAATCTGATTCAACCAATTACCACCAGGATCTGCTCCCTTCACAAAGGAGGAAAGCTCAGAACCGAGGAAGCAACGCCAAGGACTGAGCACATTTACAGATGCTTTTATTCTATTCACTATGGATGCAAATGGAAGAGCACTGGTTATTTATCACCAGCGCTGCCTGGCTTACTATCAGTGCTTTTGTTGCTTTTTAGACCAACTGAACTTGAATTTATATTTCAGAGTAAAATATTTTACCCAAAGAGAATCAATGTAAACTTTCTTTTTCCGCCACATGGGTAAACATTAATATAATTAATGTCCCGCTATTAGGGCATATTTGAACAATTTACTTTCTATGCAGAGAAGAAAGGCTTGTGTTTGTTTCTGTATTAACTGCTGCTTCCAAAATGCCTTTACCAGCTTGTTATATAGGAGAATACCAGGACACTTTATTTTACAACAGTTCTGGCACATTTTGAAATTCTTAGGGTAGACATACATAAATAGATGTACTGTATGTGCAATATATACTGTAATAAACATTTCCCTGATGAAAAGCAGATCAGGGCATGTTGATAGTTTTAGCCTCTTGCACCACTCGATTTTAACAGAAACCTGACTAAAAATCAACTGGACTACTGCTCCAGCTAGTTTTGTGCCACTCAGTCTCCTTCCTGTACTCATAGATGAACAGAACTGCCATTCTCAAACAATGTCCAATCAATTTAGTTCAAAACTGATCTATAATGGCTATAGTTGCTAATATTTTTGTTCCATCTGATGGATTCCTCAAATATAACAGCTAAGCTTTTAAAAATGTTCCAATGAATACCTAGCTTTAATCTGGGCCCCATTCAGTTGATTTGCAAGGGCTTGTTCAAACTATATGCAGTGCTGAGTGTAGTACACTGCTTGCACCAATGCTGGCCACAGTGCAGAGCCAGATCATCCACAAGGCAAACCTAGGCAGCTGCTTAGGGCCTGGAGAGAGACTAAGGGCCTGGTGGATGCTAGCCCACACTAAACCTTAATAAAAAAAAAGCCAGGTGACCATCAGCAGTGGGCAAAAACTGCCTAGGGCCCCATTTCATCTTAATCCTTTTCTGCCACAGTGGAGAGGTTGGCTCTCACTAGTGAATGGAGCCCCCTTACTCCACTGCATCAAAATGAGCCTTAAGACTGGATTCACTGTGATCAGTTCAGGGGCGTAGCAATAGGGGTTGCAGAGGTAGTGACCACATTGAGGCCAGAGGGGCCCTGAAGGGCCCTCCCTCAACTACAGTATTAGCTTCCTATTGGTCCTGTGCTCATAATAATCACTTCTATAGATACTTTGAATAGTGATAATCATTAACAAACTGTTCCCCATCCCCTTCTTGCACCTCTGACACTGTAGTTGCCATTGGCAGGTTTTGGTGCGCCGTATCAACTGTTATGTATGCTTGGGTGCTTAGGGGACCCCATTATAAAACTTGTATTGGGGCCCACAGCTCCTTGGCTATGCCACTGGATCAGTAGCATAACGCATGCGTTATAATAAATGTGAACTGCGATGGAGACTGACCATAGTGGCTGGATGGTATAATGGTTAAGGGCTCCACCTCTGACACAGGAGACCAGGGTTCGAATCTCGGCTCTGCCTGTTCAGTAAGCCAGCACCTATTCAATAGGAGATCTTAGGCAAGTCTCCCTAACACTGCTACTGCCAATAGAGCGCGTCCTAGTGGCTGCAGCTCTGGCGCTTTGAGTCCGCCAGGAGAAAAGCGCGATATAAGTGTTTGTCTTTTTTGTTTTTTAAAGGGACCCTGAGCACTTGTTAAAAATGAAATAGTGACTTACCTGGGGCTTCCTCCAGCTCCAATGTAGGCCGCAAGGTCCCCCGGCATCCTCCTGGCTCCTCTCCTGGTCCTGGCTGGCAGTTCCGTTATGGGACAACTTCGGCATAAAGTCATCAGGCCTGCTTCCCGCTTTGTCACTTTGCCCCATCACACCAGCCCTATACGAGTCATCACACCGGCCAGTGTGAGAGTCCTACGCATGCGCGGTTCTCTAATATTGAACCACACATGAGCAGGACTCTCACAATGGCCCAAATCGTCCCATAACGGAGACGCCAACGGAGACCAGGAGAGGAGCCAGGAGGATGCTGGCGGACGGACCTTGCGGTCTATGGTGAGCAGGAGGAAGCCCCAGGTAAATCACTATTTCATTTTTAAGAAGTGTTCAGGGTCCCTTTGATGCAAATCCTGAATGCAGCGAGTTAAAATAACGTAATCTGTTACAACACAGTACTGTGAGCAGCCCCATAGAATTGTATGGACAGTAAGTTGACATGCAGAATTATTCAGCAATGCAACTGAGCTCTGTGAACGAGCACATTTTTTTTTATGGTACTGCATTATGGGCATGGTGAATGGCATTGTACAAAACGAGGGGGATGGGCCTGGCAGTGACAAGGAGGGTGGGGTGCACAGTAGTATCCATCACTCTGCACTGTGGTCTGGCCCTTAGAGCACCCCTCAAGCAACCGCCAAGTGCTGTGATGTGGCATCCAAGCATTCATGTTTATGCCATGCAGAGGAGAGAAAACTGCAAGCAGACTTTGCCAATATCAATGGAAACACATTTTTGACAAAAGAACTCAACTATAAATCAAACTAAATCACCTTTACTGATGCCAGAAATAATTTAATTACTGACAGATTTATAGACATTACTATACTTTTCATACAGTCAATATTTTTGCATATTAATATCAAATAAGCCAAGTAAACTTCAAATAAAATGATGATGTATGAATATCGGTCTCTCAAATCAAGAAATCAGATTTAATTTGACCATATATACTGAGTCCCCATTTTGTTATATATACGGTATATAGTGTAATGATCAAACAATTTTTGCTTATAACTATTAAAAGTATTGTAGACTACCTTGTGCCATATGCTGTATTTGCATTGTTAATGTTTTAAAGTATATCCGTGCAACCCTAAATGCGGCATGCATAAAGAAACCCTGTTGAGATGACACATTACTGCTTAGGAGAATTGATCTACCGAAACAAGTAATTTCTTGCTTGGTTCATAAATTGTAAGCTGAATAAATTGCTTTGTCATGTGTGAAAGTCTGACACAGCCTAACAATAAGTGGGATTTTGTGACATGAAGCGTTTTGTCAGGTGTATTACCGACCTGTATGCAGAGCTCGCCCTCTGCAGCTTGTGACATCACAAAAGGTGACCCTTGATTATAGTTACATAACGTTGATTCATATAATTCCAGCACAGAGCTGACAATTACTGTGCACTAACATTAATCTTGGCACTGCGTGCTGCTGAGGTCACTGGATGCAAACTGAGCTGGGGCTATGTAGCTGTAAAGCTCATTACTGCAGACTACACTGCTTTCTGTTAGCCATGCCTTCATAGATAAAGTTCCTGCCATACGAGGGATGACTGGCTTCACTTCAGTTAAGTCATGATTTTTAAAACAGATGGAAAGTGAAACAGTAGCACAGGGTATTTGATTTAATAAAGGCCATCTTAAAGCTGACGTGTCAACATTTGTGATTAGTGGGTAGCAGCCAAAAATTATCAATGTGGCTGGCTTGTGAGGGCATACGGGCCAGCAGGCATCTGATTTAAAGGAATACTCAGGCTGTCACCTTTATTTCCTTTTTCAAAACGGGCCAGTTGACTGACTGCAATGCTAGTTTTGGCTTCTCAATTTTCCAAGTCACATTGCGACAAAGCATCTAATCTTTATCACTATACAATGTTCAGAAGCATTACAAGTAAAGCATCAGCGTAGCAGCCAGCTAAGTGACATGTTTCCCAACAATGGCACCTCCCACATTCTTCTGATTTCCGGCTTGGGTAACCAAGCTCTGTCCCATAAGAAATTGCATACCGATTCTTGTCAAGCAACAGAGCAGCCACAGCGCTGTATAAGCGGAGGGACAACAAGCTCTTATGACGAAGCGGCGTCCTGGGGCAAGGGAGGGATGAAAATAGGATATAACGCAAATACATTTTCTTATACTTGGATGGTGACACAAATGATAGCACTTTCCCCTTGCAGTGCTGGGTCCCTGGTTCAAATTTTGGCCATGACACTATTTGTATGGAGTTTCTACGTTCTACCCATGTTTGCATGAGTTTCCCTTGGGTACTCCGGTTTCACAACACATTTGAAAAATAAATAGATAGTTTAATCGGTCCCAACAAAAACTGACCTTAGACTACAAATAGCTGATTATGGCAAGGATTAGATTATGAACTCCACTGAGGAACAGTTAGAAGTACAGACTGAATGAGAAGTCTGACACAGACTGACATAAAGCATAGTGGGGAAATTAGGAGCAGCACTTGACAGCCATAGGAGTGTATCAAGTGGACAGGGAAACCAGGCTCAGAGATCATCAAGTAAGAGGACAAGGCAGGAAAGAAGCAGAACTAGCCAGATGGTGGATTGGGGCTCTCAGATAGATACCCACAAGGAGCTCATAGCAGTCGATACACAAGAAAGTACTCACTGGAAGGGCAACTAAAAAACTCAGATAGAACTGAATATTGTGTTGTTAACCAGAGAGAGGGCCTAACTACTAATCGTACTAGTAATTACAGAAAATGCTTAATTTTAATATGCCATCAGATACCCTGCAATAATATTTATTCCTCTGTAGGAGACCTAAATATCTTTTCACTTAGTTAACACAGATTTTATAACTAAACCTTTTGTAACTAAACCTTCTCTGTTTTGCCAATATGAGGATTTCTTATGTTGTATGAATTTATTTGTCTTAGGCGGTTTGAGCCTACACCGCACTTAGTGTTACACAATATACAGCCATCAAGTGGGTGTTAAGTATTTTAACAAGCAAATTGTACCCAGCGAGAGTTCCTTACACATTACAAATACTGCTGCCTGGTTTTCATACAACTCTAGGTGGGCTGATTGTGAACTGCTGCAACCCACATGGCATTAAAATATAGGTTTCTATGTCTGAGATCACAATAATTAAAGCCCTTGGATCTGTACTTACTACTTACGTAAACAATTAACTATATTTTTATTTCAATTTTAAACTTACTGCTACACAAAATATGCCAGAAAATCATCCAAATCATGTACAGTATAAAAACCCATCATCAATGTCTTTGTTGAGTGATCAGTTATAGTTAAGGGACAACTGAAGTGAGAAGAATATGGAGGCTGCCATATTTACTGGTATTTCCTTTTAAACAATACCAGTTGCCTGGCAGTCCTGCTGATCTATCTGGCTGCAGTAGTGTTTGAATAACACGATAAACAAGCATGCAGCTAATCTTGTCTGATTTCTTGTCAGATCTGACAATAATGTCAGAATCACCTGATCTGCTGCATGCTTGTTCAGAGTCTATGGATAAATGTATGAGAAGCAGAGGATCATCTCTAGCTTCAGTTGTCCTTTAAAATTCTTTCACATAAGATTAGATATTCTCTCATTTTGTCAGTAATTAGCAAGTGAAACAGAACGCAAGACTGGGCAAGAAAAATCATAAGTTAATTTAGGACAAGTTATTTGAGAGTTGCCGGGAGGTGAAGCAGATCATTTATTGGTAAGGTGTGAAGACAACTCCTATGACAGAATCAGCACACAAGTTTTATGAATCAAGGTCTATGAACCTTTAACCAGTTCAGCTAAGTGTAGCAGGACTCACCAGATGGCAGACTGGGAATCTTCAGTGAACAGGTGCTTACTATGGATTAGGCTGATCTACTGTGTGTTGTAAATGAATCTCACCACTGATCAGTATACAAGTAACTTAATATTGTTATGAAAGCTGTGCTAATTTTACTATTTTCAGCATAATCAAATTTATGCTAATGGAGTAATGTTTTAAGCTATTCAAATTCCTTAAATGCTGTGGCCACAGTGACATCAGACACACTTGGCTTTCATGCTCACACAGTTTATGGAATAGAATTTCCTACCAACTGATTCCCATCAAACAAAGCAGGTCTGATAACAGGGAGCTTGCTCTTACACTAGGCTTCAATTGCCCAGAGGAGCTCAGGAAAGTAATACCATTTATAGATGGGGTAAAAAAAAATGGAAAAGGTATGGTTTTAATATAGGGGGAGGTTATGACTAATAAGATCTGTATGACTGTCTGCATGACTGATTTTCAATCAACGTGCTGCATACTGAAATTTCCCATGACTGTAGAAAATACTGTTGTTGCATCAGGACCACAAGCATTAAAGAGAAACTCCGACCAAGAATTGAACTTTATCCCAATCAGTAGCTAATACCCCCTTTTACATGAGAAATCTATTCCTTTTCACAAACAGACCATCAGTGGGCGCTGTATGACTGATATTGTGGTGAAACCCCTCCCACAAAGAAATTCTGAGTACGTACTCTTGGCAGTTTCCTGTCTGTGAACCCTGTTGCATTGTGGGAAATAGCTGTTTACAGCTGTTTCCAACTGCCAAAACAGCAAGCAGCAGCTACATCACTTGCCAGAAGTAAAAACGTCACCATGTGATAAATGTCAGAATATAAATCAGGGATTTAAAATATTTTGCAATGGGCAAACACTGACTAAATCATTTATACATAATAATTGGAAAAATGAAGCACTTTTTTTATTACATTATTTTCACTAGAGTTCCACTTTAAGTTCCCTATGTAAAACAGCATCCTATAAGACAGGGGTCTCAAACTCAATTTACCTGGGGGCCGCAGGAGGCAAAGGGGTCGCATAAGGGATTTCACAAAAAAAGTAAATCAGCAGCTCTGCCCCTCCTGACGTCAATCGCGGCGCATCCTCCCCGCCCCTCTCTGTGAAGGAGGAGTGAGAGGGGCGGGCAGAGGCGGCGATGCGCCGCGATTGACGTCACGAGGGGCAGAGCTGAAGCTGAAAGCTCTGCCCCTTCCAGGAAATGCCGGCGGATTGCCCCCTGGGTGATTTGGGGGCTCTGCAGCCCTCGTTTAGCGGCGGGGATGCGGTGTATTACTTGGGAGCACTGAAGCGAACTATAAGGAAGCTTTTGCCGGCGCGGGCCACAAAATATTGTATCGAGGGCCGCAAATGGCCCGCGGGCCGCGAGTTTGAGACCCCTGCTATAAGATCTATATGGTATAAGGAAGCCATCATTTTCTGTTTGAAGCATTTCTATGAATCAAATCTGTGCAAGGGATTATGATTCTTTTGTATGATGGCAGACTTCAAGCAAGAAATTCAAGCACCACACTGTGTATTTAGGGTTCTTAGGAGTGAGACTGTTTTGTTAATACAGATGTCATGCACACTGGATGCGGGTGAAAACCCCTGTTCTTTCTAAGGGCAAAAATGGCAACTTTATACATTAGTACCACAAATATATTTATTTTTTTGTGCAAATCCCAGCCAGGGAACTATCTGTACAAAGTTTGGAGTTAATTGGCTTCCCTTAAATTGGCCCTAGATTACAATGGACAAATGATTATGGTAGGGATTAGATTGTGGGACAGTTATTGGACAAGTCTATATACTCTGTAGAGCGATGCGTAAGATGTCGTCACTATATAAATACTAAATCTTAAATAAATCTAAATAATTGCGAAACAGGTTAAAGTTCAATGATAGTTTTTTTGTTTTCTTTTTTGTTCCTCTCCCTCTCACTTGCCCTAACTAGCATTAAAGTGGGCATTGCTCCCCATAAAACTCCCCAAACTCACCTAGACTCCTAAGGTTCCAGCAATAGTATCATGATGGACTTTTCATTTGAGTCCCAAAAGCTTCTGGGTCTGTGCTGATGCATTATCAGGTAACCCTGTACAGGGAGTGCAGAATTATTAGGCAAATGAGTATTTTGACCACATCATCCTCTTTCTGCATGTTGTCTTACTCCAAGCTGTATAGGCTCGAAAGCCTACTACCAATTAAGCATATTAGGTGATGTGCATCTCTGTAATGAGAAGGGGTGTGGTCTAATGACATCAACACCCTATATCTGGTGTGCATAATTATTAGGCAACTTCCTTTCCTTTGGCAAAATGGGTCAAAAGAAGAACTTGACAGGCTCAGAAAAGTCAAAAAATAGTGAGATATCTTGTAAAGGGATGCAGCACTCTTAAAATTGCAAAGCTTCTGAAGCGTGATCATCGAACAATCAAGCGTTTCATGCAAAATAGTCAACAAGGTCGCAAGAAGCGTGTGGAAAAACCAAGGCGCAAAATAACTGCCTATGAACTGAGAAAAGTCAAGCGTGCAGCTGCCAAGATGCCACTTGCCACCAGTTTGGCCATATTTCAGAGCTGCAACATCACTGGAGTGCCCAAAAGCACAAGGTGTGCAATACTCAGAGACATGGCCAAGGTAAGAAAGGCTGAAAGACGACCACCACTGAACAAGACACACAAGCTGAAATGTCAAGACTGGGCCAAGAAATATCTCAAGACTGATTTTTCTAAGGTTTTATGGACTGATGAAATGAGAGTGAGTCTTGATGGGCCCGTGGCTGGATTGGTAAAGGGCAGAGAGCTCCAGTCCGACTCAGACGCCAGCAAGGTGGAGGTGGAGTACTGGTTTGGGCTGGTATCCTCAAAGATGATCTTGTGGGGCCTTTTTGGGTTGAGGATGGAGTCAAGCTCAACTCCCAGTCCTACTGCTAGTTTCTGGAAGACACCTTCTTCAAGTAGTGGTACAGGAAGAAGTCTGCATCCTTCAAGAAAAACATGATTTTCATGCAGGACAATGCTCCATCACACGCGTCCAAGTACTCCACAGCGTGGCTGGCAAGAAAGGGTATAAAAGAAGAAAAACTAATGACATGGCCTCCTTTTTCACCTGATCTGAACTCCATTGAGAACCTGTGGTCCATCATAAAATGTGAGATTTATAAGGAGGGAAAACAGTACACCTCTCTGAACAGTGTCTGGGAGGCTGTGGTTGCTGCTGCACGCAATGTTGATGGTGAACAGATCAAAACACTGACAGAATCCATGGATGGCAGGCTTTTGCGTGTCCTTGCAAAGAAAGGTGGCTATATTGGTCACTGATTTGTTCTTGTTTTGTTTTTGAATGTCAGAAATGTATATTTGTGAATGTTGAGATGTTATATTGGTTTCACTGGTAAAAAATAAATAATTGAAATGGGCATATATTTGTTTTTTGCTAAGTTGCCTAATAATTATGCACAGTAATAGTCACCTGCACACACAGATATCCCCCTAAAATAGCTAAAACTAAAAACAAACTAAAAACTACTTTCAAAAATATTCAGCTTTGATATTAATGAGTTTTTTTGGGTTCATTGAGAACATGGTTGTTTAATAATAAAATCATTCCTCAAAAATATCACTTGCCTAATAATTCTGCACTCCCTGTATATTATCTGGTAGGGATGTGACTTTGGTGGGTGAAGTGGCAAGGTGGTGTGGCAAGAAGGAAGTGGAGTTGTGATGGTGGGGGATGGAAAGAACAGAATAATACCAATCATATCCAAGTGGCTTTTGCTTCCATGGCTGTCCGCCTTGACAATAGGACCAAGTGACCCCGAAGTTGGGGCCACTGTAGTTTGGTAAGGTGGGATCTGAAGGGTGGAGGTTTACCAAACAAATCTGCCATACGGTTTTATATTGGGTTAAAACTATGGTGACACAAATATGATACTATACTTCATAATAATCATTCAGTCAAAGCTTAGTAAGCTGATTTGTACTATATCTTGGAAATTAACCAACAAAATAGCCTAAGCACAATATCTCTCCATGTCACCATCTATAGCTACATTCTGTCACTTGCTATATCTCCAATAACTGCAACTGAAAAAAGGGATGTGACATGACTTTACTGTCATCCACATGAACTGTTAGATAAAACGCAAAAATACAAAATCTTATTAAAGCGTAACAAGCACATTAATTTCATTTACTATTCCCTTAATTGCCCAAATCCTGGCTGCTTGAAGATAATATGCCAGTAAGAAATTGGAATCAAGCTTATCTTATCTGCTGCTGGAAAGACTGCGTTTAAAGATTTTTTTTTTCTAATTCTTGTTTTATATAAGACACAAACTATATGCTGTATATTTAGCAGTGAATTTTACCATGCGATCATCTGTCATTTGAACGTTTACACATAGGAGGAGTATGTGTAAAATAGCAATTACAGTGGAACCTTGGTTTGCGAACACAATTTGTTCTCGAAATGTGTTGTAATCCAAAGCACTCTTATATCTGTGATGATTTGCTCAGCTGCCTGTGCAGGCAGGCAGCTTTCTGACCATTGTGTAGGTTTGCATGCTGCAGGACTCTGGAAAGAAGAGCTTCTGTCAGTTTTGCAGCTTGTGCTTGCAGAGGAATTTGCATACATTGTCATGAAAATTGCCTGGCCACATTCATTGGAGGCATGTACTATAAGTACTATGTCTTTCCCACAATGCTTCGCTGGTCATAAGGAGTCTTCCTGTGAAACACTCGGGAGAGTGTCAGCCATGCTCTTGGTTTGAAGATCAGCTTAGAGTAATTCCTGGAAACTGTGCTAGGCAGGTTCCCTAAGTGCAGTTAGGATTGTTTATCTGTTTGTTTGTTCTGTTGCTGTTGTCCTGTCCCAGCGGTGGTGGACAGGAAATGGTTCTGCTCTCTGTTCTTGGAGTATAGCTGGTGCAGCGGTTGCTACCAGCTATCTCTTCTGTTCTGTGTCCTGGGATCGCGCTAGCCACTTTTCGCTAGCGCTGTGGATCCTTCTGTTCTGTCTCCTGGGATTGCGCTAGCCACTTTTCGCTAGCGCTGTGGATCCTTCTGTTCTGTCTCCTGGGATCGCGCTAGCCACTTTTCTCTAGCGCTGTGGATCCTTCTGTTCTGTCTCCTGGGATCGCGCTAGCCACTTTTCGCTAGCGCTGTGGATCCTTCTGTTCTGTCTTCCTGGATCGCGCTAGCCACTTTTCGCTAGTGCTGTGGATCCTATATCTCGCTTGTCCCTGTTTTCGTGTGTCTTTCTTGTCTGCTACGACCGCTTGCTGGAGGCTCGGTGAGGTAACCGTTTAGCAAGTGTTCGTGTCCTCTGTTTCATGTTTGTCTGTCGATGGTTAGTTAGGCGTGCTTGTCTCTATTGTGCTTATCACGTGGAGACCGCGCATAACCGCGTGCACTGTTGCGAATGAGTGCGGTGTTCGCGGTTAGCTAGCGTTTGTTATTTTCCATATCTCCTCATTGTATGATTTGCTGTGCCTTTGCTATTCTCGTGCTCCGCCTTGCTGTAGCCTTGTGTCACGTCTGGCGATCGCACCTCTCGCGATCGCGTTCCTGCTTCGTATCTGCTGTGGTGTGTGCACAGTCGCGGGTTGGCGACTAGTTTTATGCACACACACACAATCTGTCTCTGTGCTCACTCTCAATCGCTTCTCTTGCGATTACGGTTCTTCCCTTCGTACAATTCCTGTCTGGCGTGTGTGGTAGAGCAGAGGAGCTGTTCCTCTGCACTCCACAGCTCCACCTGCCGTCAGGAATTTCCCTCTGCAGGTGCATTACACCTACTGCTGGGTTCCTGCAAATTTATACGCTTGTGGAGGAAATCCGCCGTGTCCGCGCACGTCTGGTGCGCTGACCACGGAGACGATTCCACAATCGTTACAATATCAAAGCAAATTTCCCCATAACATAAGAATTAATGTTAATTCAAGTGATTTGTTCCACAATCCAAAAACAATTACAAAAAAATATTTAATACAACGGACTGTACTGTATAAAATAAAGATGTAAACAAGGCTTTCACTATAACTAACAGAATCATTGTTGTCTGGTCGTTCTTCCTAACTTTTTTTTTGTGTAGCTTTAAAGGGAACCTGAACTGAAAATAAAAAGTCAAAATAACCATACACAGGTCATATTCTCCATCCTCCATTTTAAAAATGGCCATTACCCCATAACAGCTTCCTGGTCAGCACACTGTTAAACTGTAATATCACCCACTTGAGCCATAGGGGAACATGGACTTTACCTTGAACATTCAGTTGTAACTGACATACTGCTGATATATAATTGACAGCAACTGGTATATTTCAGTTCTGACAAAATATTGTCAGAACTGGAAGGGATCACTGTAAGAACAAATGGTGAGCCTCTGAGAGGAACTGACGGTAATGTTAGTATGTAATATTCTTTTGCAGCTATGTCATGTGCTTATTTTAAATAATTTTACTCGCTTCAGGTTCCCTTTATCAAGGAACTTATTCAATGACAGATGCTGTTGCCTTTTTTGAGGATTTCATGCAAATATGACATTGTACAGCCCCTACAACCCTGCAGTGTAGAAGGGGGAGGAACCATCGGCTCAGTTGTGAGGATGTGACACGTGTATACATAGTTTGCTTGTATACCAAGTCAAAATGGAGCATCTGTGGCACAATGGAATCGTCCATTGCTTGGCCAAGTTGATCAGTGTGGCAGATCACTTGCATGGCGGTGGTCGGAGACTACTGTACACACGTCGGATTATCAGCCTCCTCGGCCGACTTTAGTCAAGCATGTGTTGGGAGCTTGTCTGACAGGGACAGGATTCTCAGCGAAGTGTAAGCTACATACTTATACTAATTTGTCCTGAATGATCACAACTGTTATGGTGACAGGTTTGGGAATGAATGCTGTACACACACAATTCTATGGAAAGAGGGAAACGATGATGGGTGGGAAATAAATCAGCAGCATCCAGCGAGTGGTGTGAGGGGAACAGAAGACAATGCACTTGCTTGTCATTAGTCATTTTCAAAAAGAAAATACTTACATAAGAAGAGGGAAGTCTCTGGATCCTGTAGAGGCTTTCCACAGTGTGCTCTGGTCCCCTGTTGCTGCTCCTGGAACCCCCAAAGATTTTCACAAGGGCTTGTGTGTAATCTGAGCAGGGCTGCGCTACTCTTCAAGCACGAGTTTGGCTGTACTGCGCCTGCACAAATACGGCCACACCTGCACAGTAAGCCAGAGCCGCTTGTGCATGATTGGCTCTGTGCTACTGCGCAGGCACAGCTGTGCTCGTGCGGGAGCAACATGGCTGCGCTCATTCTTGAAGAGGTGCACAGCCAGAATCTTCTGGAGGGTCCCAGCGAGCGGTGACTGGAGGAGGACCTGGAAAGCCTCAATAGAATCCAGAGGCTTTCCTCTTCTTAGGAAAGTATTTCTTTTTTGGCCTGAGCTGTAACAATCCACCATGACAGGACAAGTGTACACATACTAGACTCTTAGCTGAAACAACCCAAAACTATCATCTCGGCTGAGTTGTATTCAGTATTTATACATGCCTTAATACTGCATCTAAGGAACCAGAAACAAAACACATAGAGGACAAATGATAAAAGCTACAGTGAACATAAAGGAACTGCAATACAAGTAAATTCCAGATCACTTTTTTTTTAATTAAAGGACTTACGAGGCCAAGAGGAGTAAAAAAAGTGAATTACTTGCATGGTCGTTTCAGGCACGGAGGACGCCCTCCATGCCACTCCGCCGGGTCCGCCCGCTCATTATCCCCCCGGGCCGGCTCCCGAACCCACGGCCCGGGTCGGGCTCTCCTGCCTCTCAAAAGATGGCCGCTTCCTCTGGCCGTGGCTGCGCAGTCCGCCTGGCCGCGAGTGCGGCTGCACAGCTCAAGGGCCAACCCCCCCGATCCACGATACGTAGCGTGGATCGGAGGGGTTGGCCCTAGGGCTGCGCAGCCACACTCGCGGCCAGGCGGACTGCACAGCGGTGGCCAGAGGAAGCGGCCATCTTTGAAGAGGCAGGAGAGCCCGACCCGGGCCGTGGGGTCGGGAGCTGGCCCGGGGGGATAATGAGCAGGGGGACCCGGCGGAGTGGCACGGAGGGCGCGGACGGTGTCCTCTGTGCCTGAAACGACCATGCAAGTAATTAACTTTTTTTACTCCTCTTGGCCTCGTAAGTCCTTTAAAAAAAGTCAGTGAGCATGCCGGACTTGTGAAGTCACGTTATAGATTTTATAACAGCTTTCAAGCTATTGCTATGGGTTTATATGCCCCATGTGACAACTGAAATGATTGCCAGCAAGGTAAAAACATCACTGCACCCTCAAACAGTCCAGTTCATAGGCACCATGTACAGTAATGGAAAGAGCACAGGGCAAAATCCAGCCAGACCTTTACAGCATGTCATACTATTTAACATGGACTTTTCCATTGCAAAACATTATCCAATAACAGATTACAGAAACAGAAAATGTTGAGCCATAACATCTCTACGAAATACAGTTTGGTCAGAGACACTTGGAGGGAGACATTCACAGTATTCAAGCTCAATCACTGCTGTAAATGCACATTATTTGATATCACAAATGGAAGCTGATCAGAAATGACTTGGCTGCCTCTGAGTGTTCTGAGTCAGGAAATGGTACTGCCAGCTTCAAAAAAGCTTTAGCAGAGCATCAAGTGTTTCATTATTAATTAACAGGAACAACTGTAGTAAGATTTACTGCAAGCTCAGTGGAACTTTCATTATTTTCATCACTGCTTCTTCATGGCTTATCACCTATATAAAATACACTCAGGTATTCAATAAAGCAGAAAAAATGCAATGCTGACATGCAGAGTGTTGGAATATATCACATTTTATGAAACTATAATCAGATCAGTAAGAACAAACTCCAGCAGTGTTCACTGAATGTACTGGTTCTGAGTTATGTATTACAGAGGAAGGGATTGCTATAAATTATAACTGTAGCAAAGACAATGGTCAATGTCCATGATGACTTTCCTGTGCAGCTTGGAAATGAACTAACTTCGTCGAATTTGATTGACCTAGCTCTAAGTTCCATACAACTTCTTTAAATTTGCACATAAGCCAGAATCATTAGCATTTTGTTGAACACTCTACTGGCTACCTGTCTGTTATACTTCACTATTTACTGCTTTGTATACATATAGAACTGCAGTAATAATTGCAGTATTTGTATAGCGCCTTTCTCCTGTCGGACTCAAAGCGCTTGCGAGGCAGCCACTAGAGCGCACTCAGTAGGCAGTAGCTGTGTAAGGGAGTCTTGCCCAAAGCGCTCCTTATTGAATTACTGGCTTACTGAACAGGCAGAGCCGAGATTCGAACCCAGGTCTCCTGTGTCAGAGGCAGAGCCCTTAACCAGTACACCATCCAGCCACTTTACAGTAGAGATCTGTAAAATGGGACCGGTAGGCTTCTGTGGCATATTCTTACCAAAATTACACTCTGTATACATCAAGCGGTGTTTCTGTGGTCTCCACAGTTCTGAGGTCTCCAGAGTTCTGTGGTCTCTATATAAGGACACCAGCTCTACATATATTTGCTCTTCATCAGTCCTTCCTGTAACTGGTAAAGCTATCTGGACAAACTTTAGCTACTTCAGCTTCAAATTCTACTCCTGTCTCTCCCTCACAGTCATAACTTAAAGCCCAAGTGCAGGAAAATATTTCTAGTTTTGTGGTAGCGGTGGTGATGATGGAGGGATCATTGGCATTTGTGTCTCCTCAGGTTTTCCCTCACCTCCTATCACTGGGACCTCAATGATGAAGCTTTGTAGCCATAAAAAAAGCATTAGGGAAAGTGTATAACTTGTATTATAGTAATTAAAGCACATTCAAATGATCAGCAGACTGTCAATTTTCTCCTGAATGAAGCAAGGCAGGTTTGTATTATTATTGTATTCATATATCGCCAACATCTTCCACAGCACTGTACAAGAGTATGCAGTCATGTCCCTAACTGACCCTCAGATGAGCTCACAGTCTAATCCCAAAATATGTCTTATGTCCTTATCACAGTCTAAGGCCAATTGTGAAGAAGCCAAATAACTTAGCAGTATATTGCTGGGTTGTGGGAGGTTACCTGAGTGCCCAGAGTAAACCCACACTCTGCATAGCATACTGGTCACACTTGCTATTCAAGGATAACATGTTCTAAATGTCATCATGTGTGGAATGTTTTCCAAATGTAGTAGCATAAATAGTAGCACCTTTTATAACTTCCTATTATAACAAGCTAACAGAAAAGTTATTCCTTAACCTCTTGGTTTAATGTGGTCACTCTCAGTTTATGCTACCACAAAAAAACCTTCACATTTATAATACATTTATTATTAAAACAAATTGCTCCCTGCTTCATATCTGTTTCAGTAATGATAAAATAAGTAGTAGTAAATGATTACTGTGTAAGGTCAACGCCAATCAGCTGTTTATTTACGCATGCTTTTTCTCTTCATGATAAAGGCATGAATAGGCAAAGTCATGTGCTAAGCACGCTTTAATGTTTACCAAGTTGGCTCTGAATCCAATCATTTTATAATTCAAAGATTCCACAAGGCATCAAAAATTGCCCTGCTCAATCAGCACCAAAGTCATGGACAGCAGCAATTACTAGGCCTTCCTCCAAAGCTATCCACACTAAAGAAGCCTGACTCTCAGTAAAAGCAGACCCTACAGGTTTGTACAGTATTACATGTCAGAACAAGGTATTATAAAATATAGCTTACAAATCTGTTACACTGTAAATAAACTAATTTGTTTTTTGTTTTGTTTTTTAAATATAAAAACATTGGATAATTGAGACATCATTTAGAATCTAAAAAACTGCACTGCTGTGAAAACCCATCCAGCTTCCCTAATCATATCATTAGCTCAGACACACTGGTTTTACTGCAATCTCAACTGGATCCACACCACGCTGTCACCATCCATGCACGGACCCCTGTTCAGATCTATTCATTTCTAACTTGCAATTATGACAAGTTTAAATTCTGTCCGGTGTCTTTTAAAATAGCACATGTCACAAGAAAACTATAGGGGCAGCCATTGCCGACCTCCTTCTGAACATGCTAGTAGCCTGGCAGACATGCTGATCCTCTGGCTATATTGCTTTCCCCATCACTCTCCTGAAACAATAATACAGGTCAGGAATGTCAGTGAAGAGAACCTGTCCTCAATGTGTATCCCCAGGTGAGAAATATAGTAAAGATTATAGACTGAGATCAGCATTACAGTCAGAAAATTAGTGCTCTTCAATAGGAATTGGAAAAGTCCACTTTCAACTTAGCAGAATAAAATACCTGTGTTTGGCTAAAGCAGCAAGCTAAGCTAAATTAAGAAAAAAGTTTAAAATAGTTATAAGTCCTGCTGTTTTATGTTGATTTTCATTCTTGGCGATATTCCAGTACAGTTGCCCTTTATACACGCAGAGACTCTGTATGAATTACTATTTGTGTAAGAATAGTAAAGGTGGCCATACACTGGCCCAATTCGCGGCCGTTTCGACAGCAGATTCGATCCTGGGATCAAATCTGCTGCCAATCGTTCGCGTTAAACGCACCCACCGATCCGATTTCCTCCCGAAATCGGATCGGTCCGTCGATCGCGCCGTGCGGGAAATTACCCTCGATCGCCCGCGGGTAGGGAGCGCGTCGCTAGCGGCGGCCGATCCAATCAGGTATACATTACCTGATGCTGGCTCCCGGGCGTCTTCTCAGCGCTGCACCGCTCTGTTCCGGCTCCATCCCGGCGCTTCCTGTGTCACTGCAGTGACCAGGAAGTTCAAATAGAGGGCGCTCTATTTGAACTACCTGGTCACGGAGTGACACAGGAAGCGCCGGGATGGAGCAAGAACAGAGCGGTGCGGTGCAGCGCGGAGAAGACGCCTGGGAGCCAGCATCAGGTAATGTATACGGGGGGGGGCACAGGCGGCAGGAGCAGCTCAACAGATTGTGATCGGTTTCAGGCTGAAATCGATTCACAATCTGTTTGCAGTAAAGGCAGCCATACGATCTCTCTCTGATCAGATTCGATCAGATAGGGATCTGTCAGCTGGTCGATCTAATGGCAAATCGACCAGTGTATGGCTACCTTTCGTCTTTTAGCTGTGTGAACTACAGAGTCAATACGGATTTACTGAGAAGTGATTCCGAATTCTAGTTGTGCTGTACATCTCACAAACTGGAAGACAATATGGAAATAAACTGCAGGTGATGCCCAATCAGTGTTCACACAAACAAGAAAGCCCACTCTAAATATAACAAGTGATGGCAGATCTGCAAATCAAACTGTTAAAGCATTTACATTTAAGAGTATTAACATGACATATGTGCCACCACTGACAATAAAAACATGTTTATACAAAATGATTCATCTTAGTACCTGTGATTCATAAAATGTGCTTGTCTTAAATATTCAGACATAAGGTGCTGGCCTGCTTCATGAGCATTGCTAATTGTCATCTTGATCACATGCCATGTGGCTATTACCATGGCAACCAGCCTCCCCTTGGTATATAGATAGAGTGACTGGGCATATTCTAAGTGTATTATTCATAAATGAATGCAGCCAAACAAAGGCCAGGGATAAAGACTATACAATGAAAAAATAGGTACCAGTGAAACATGTGGATGATAACATTACAGAGAAATCCCTTGCTTGGCTCATGCACACTTCAAGGGAATAAGCTTTGTGAAATTATAATGAAGTCATGTTCTTTAAAGGATGAAATTGTACAGCTAAGCCAATAAGCCAATGGCTATGCAGGAAAAACAATACAAATAATACCAGTTGTAGGAAGATTGTTTAATATAAGGAACAGACTAATAAGAAAAGCAACTCACCAAATAATATCAATACATAAAGAAATATGAAAACAATCTATCTGTGATGGTTAAAGGACCAACATCACAAAACATTGTAACATTTCAAAATGCATGTGTATGCATATGTATGAAATGTATATTAGTTCCTGAGTAAAATGTACTATAAATGTATTTTTTTTTCTACATCACTGTTACTTAAAAACAAGGAACACCAAGAGCCCCAATAGTGTAATATGTACTGGTAAATGGTTATTAGATAGAGTAAATATTAATACTCACAAACCAGGGTTACCATTAGGCAACCACTGTAAAGGCAGGTGGGGAGATTTTCCTGACCCCACTCAGGAATAAGAAGTCGCTCTCTGTAGATGAGAAAAAGGGGGTTCAACCCTCTACCCAGGGTGGACTCAATATTATGCAGGAAAACAGAGGCGCCAAGAGGATAAAAGGAAGCTAAATGAGCTTAAAAACCACATTCTTGGTAAATAGAGGAGGTAGTGGTGGACTTACCTCCTCCAAGTAGACACACAACGACTGTAATAAAGACAGTCAATATATTTTATTTATGAACTCCAAATATGCAACGCGTTTCGCAGGTTTGATACCGCTTCATAAGGCAATAACAACGGAGCAATAGCATATGTGGTCAGTAGAAGAGCCAGGCACCTCTGTCAGACAGAGGTGCCTGGCTCTTCTACTTGTTGTTATTGCCTGATGAAGCGGGATCAAACCTGCGAAACGCGTTGCATATTTGGAGTTCATAAATAAAATATATTGACTGTCTTTACTACAGTAATGCACAGTCAGTCTACTTGGAAGAGGTAAGTCCACCACTACCTCCTCTATTTACCAAGAATTTGGTTTTTAAGATCATTTAGCTTCCTTATATCCCTTTGGCACCTCTGTTCTTCTACATATCACTGTTACTTCCAATAGGTTGTAAAAATGAGACAGATCTGAGGTTTTGGAGTAGTCCATCCCCTCATGGGGGGATTATCAGTAAGTTTGTTATTTACAAAAGCACTTATTGAACCACAGTTGCTCAATCCAACTGCCAAAATAGTGTGACAGCAAATAGGGAAACTGGCTGGCATCTTTGCAAAGATCCTTTCCAGGGAGTCTTTTTGGAAACAAACAAAATACTGAGAATCCCCCTCTGATGAAACAGAATAGTCCAAAACCTGTCACCTGAGTCAGATGTTTGCTGTCCACTGTAAGGGTCAGCAACATAAAAGTAATTTATAGTGCATTTTATTCATACATCTTATATGTATGTATTTTATATTTTACAGTTTTTCACAATAGTGGTCTTTTAATCATTTTTTACCAGCCTGACTGATTTAATTGAGAAGTGATAAAATCTGGTCTTTACACTCCATCATTAAACATAGACATATATTACGGTGCTACAAATATGTCACCACTGGAGCATTTCAGATAGGAATTAGCAATAACTCTCACACACCCAGTGTGCACAGGCCAAGCTCTAGTTTACCAATTCCTAAGAAAATCACGCTGTCTGGGGACATGCTATGTACAGTACCTGTCTGCCATTCTGAGCACTGAGGATAATTGGGTCTCAGAGGAGATGCACCCAGAACACTTGTGCAATTAAACGAAAACAAAATTAAAAGAAAAGTAACGCATCACATAACACCAAAACACCATACAAATTCCAAATCCTAAACAACTGTGAAGTAAGATTTTTTTTAGGCAAAAATAAAAAGAAAAGTTAAATCCTAATGTTCTTGTATGACATACAGTGGGGATAGATGTATTGTGAAGCTTCTTTTCATTAAGCGATGTGTCACGACAGTGAGGCAGCTTGGGGCGCTCCTGTTACCATCAGTGCACACTGACCAGTCTACCCGCTAAGCTGACAAATATATCCCTTAATGAAAGAGAAAGCTTTGATTGAAAATGATATGCATTGCTAATATATTCCTTTGCTCTACAGAGCCACAAGCACAAATACTTCCCTGCATGGGGGATGGAAGGATAAGATTAAAATAAATGGCATGTACGACTCCCCTACTCAGAATATGATAAACAGGGAAACACACAACTCGCCTTGCAGTGGAGATACAGCAAAATATGTATTATTAGTGGTATTAACCCCCTATCTCAAGCAAAAGTCATATAACAAAGAAGCTAAATTCTGTAGCTTGTATATGTCAGTGAACTCAGCTAGACAAGTTAACCTTCATACATTACTAAAAGAAGTTATACAGGGATGCTCCCAATCAATGTCTTATGCTAATCATGGTTTCCAGTGCACCTCAGTATGAGGACATTGATATGGAGATCACTGTTACAGGGTAGTTGCTAGGAATCTCTTTGTATATCTGATTTCATACAGAGCACACACAGCAAACAAAGGTTTAGTTAATTCTGATGCTAGCTAGAGGCTACTCCTAAGTTTTAAAGAGTGCGCAAGCGTAATTTGAAAAAATGCTTACATTTGCCTTTGTCTATGTAGTTCTAAAATGCAGTGTCAGGTTATTATTGCTTAGTTTTGTTGTGGTGGTTTCAGCTAACTGGCCACTGAAGACACTGGGTATCAGTTAGGGTCAGAAAGGTTAGTTTTAGGTGGTAGTGTACTTGAAGGTTAGGTTTAGTTATTAGGGTTAGGAGTAAGGAACACGTTAAGGTTGGGAGCATAAGTGTTAAGAATTAGAAAAGAGTTAAAGTTAGGTGTGGGGATTAGGGTTAAGCAAAAGCAAAGAGCTAATGTTAGAGGTAGCAGTTTGGCATCAGCGAAAGGTTAACACTACAAGTGAAGCTTAGGCATCAGGAAGGTGTTGATGTTAAGGTGCCCATTAATAATACAGTTTTAGCAAACTGTCGACCTTCCGATCCAATGATTGTAATCGAACAGGAACACAATAGGTAGAGCTTAGGTATGAAGGTGTTTATATTAGGTGAGATGGATATGTTAAGTGTCAAAAAGAAGTTTAGGTTAGGGGAAGTTAAGAAGAGGCATTGGGAGAAGAAAAAAAACAATAAGGGAATCAAAGAAGGAGGATAGGCCAATAAAAGAGGACAAGAACCAAAAAAAAACCAAGAACTGCAGAATGAAGATGAAGCATTGATAATGAAGTATCAAATAAGCATATATTACCAACACTTCCATATGCTTTCTCACACCAAATTAAACCGTTGTTACAAATTAATGTTCCAAGCTGACCACTGAACTTTTGTGAGTTTCTTGTTTTGCTGGTTTATTCAGGTAATTTTTATTTTTATGCATATTCTATGTTCTATCCCCTGCATGCAGCCAAACAAACCAGTCAACCTCCTTATTCACATCTGATCCTAATCCTGCTGGTGTAGTTGTGAGACACAGAGCTTTTGGTCTCTGGGACTCATAAGGTGATAAGTATGAATTCTTGTCAGAAAATTATAAAGTCATATGTCATTTGTTTGTAATAAAACCCTACCACTTTTATTTCACGAACTTAAAATAGATTGCACCGATAGAAGACAATTGTTAAAACTATAACAACAGGACTTCATAGTCCATATAAAAATCACATTTACAGTATATTTGTTATTACAAACTATATTTGGGTAGGATAACCTTTAGTTCCTTGTGGTTTTGGGATAATCCTCCAGACTCCCTGTATGAGCTCTGTTTATGAGCCAGAGAGTCTTATACTGAGAAGATTAAGGCTGTGTTCCCACTTGAGCGGAGAACTGACAGTTTTCGTCTGTCCTCCACTCGTCACTAAATGGACAGTGAACGGTTCCTTTGTTATAAGAGACGTTCACACTTGTCACGCTGCAACGGATCCGTGGGATCTGTGGCAGTAAGCAGGCCGCACTTCTGTGCAGTCTGCGATAATTCCGGGCTAGGTGCATGCGTTTCCCCATATAGCCTATGTGGTAGTGCATCTGCCCCAGGCTCCAGCCAGACCACAGCAGACCAGAGCTGACACTATACTGTCCGCTACTGCTGGCCGCACATGGTCTGGCACAAGTGGAAACAGACCATAATGCAAAAGTACTACCTTTCTGCTTTACTGTACTTTTACCATTATACCATTATACATTATATTATATGAAAATATACTATATTGCTATGCTATGACTTTGGGACAACTGTTTTTACATGAACACTAACATAAAGTGAGTAGCAGAGCAGCTCATACAGTAATTCTATTTGATAAAGCTGTAAAGTGGTGTTTTCACCTGTGAACTTTACATACACCAGTTCATTCAAATTGCCTAAGTCAATACAATTCATGTAACCACTGCTTATATTTTTCCTCCAACAATGTTAAAAATGCCAGATTGGTATTGTGAACTGATACAGGACTACAGTATCTCTAGTCCCCCAGCCCCCACCCATGGCTGCAGGACTCCCTTCCATTATTGGATCACTGATGATCATATAGGGCTTGATTCACAAAAGCGTGATAAATCAGTTATCATGCCTAAAAACTCAGTTATCACGCCTAAAAGCTTTGCACGTGCAAACTAGGGTGCTAAGTAGGTTGCACCCTAGTTTTCACCCTAGTTTGCACGTGCAAACTAGAGTGCAAACTACTTAGCACCCTAGTTTGCACATGCAAAGCTTTTAGGCATGATAACTCAGTTATCACCCTTTTGTGAATCAAGCCTATAATGTCTATTACTATTTATATAATGAGATATCCAATATTGCAGTGCTGATTTACTAAGACAGGAGATCAGAGGAAAATACTGATACAGATGTGATTCAGAAAACCTGGACTTTAAAAAAAATAAAAAAATATAGACTGCTGTTTAGAGGGCAACGGTTTGCAGTTATCACTCCAGGCAGGTACTTTCGGCTCCTGGTGCTGGCCTTAGGCGCTGGACTTAGGCGCTGCTATATCACTAGTGTTATAGTGTACGCCCCACGCACAGGTAATTTGGGGTTCCAGCTATCGTCAGACCCTGAATTACCTCTTCCTCCGATTTGCTACGACTTAGAAGGAGATTAGTATTTTACGCCGCCAGGAATTCGAGTGGCTGCAGGGTGAGCTGTCATTCAGCTCACCTGCGCCCAACTGACCAGTGGCGTACATATACATACGCGCCATCACTTGGGTCAAATCAGGATATGGTGGGGTTGCTGAAATGTTAACAGACAAGCATTTCTACAAATGCGGATTCATGCACATACCCAAAGCAAAAACCTAAGCCTATTCATTCCAGGACTCATTCCAGGACTGCAGTTGCTGCACATGACTGCAGTTGTGCAACTACTAATTTATAAACCCTTTACCAATTCCTGCTATGTTCTGATGTTAAACCCACATGAGGGTTGGAAATTTCACCCGCCTAGTGACAGAAAGAATGTTAAAAAATCTCCAGACATTTGAAGTGCAGAAGGCATGCAATCACTTGTTTATAATTACTGAAGATACAAATTATTTAATTCATCATACAGGATTATTATGTTTACTAAAAAATAATAAAAGAAACATGCAAAGGCAGTGGATGCACTACAGAACGCTTTGCGCATTGAAAGTGCTGTGGAAGAAGTATGAGATTTCCTAGTTGCGGCATAGTGGAACTCTATCTCTCCAACCTGTTCTAAATATATGTCTGGTTTCAGAGTGTGCGGCCAAGTGAACCTTTCATGCTTTTAACCTTCAAGGCATAAGTCAAAGACACGGTTGTCAGATTATAAGCGTGCTCTGGCCTTGTATTCTTTCCTCAAGTGCACATAATTGTAGTGTCAGAGTGAGGATTAATGCTACATGCAAGCATTATCCAGATATGCACTATTATGAATTCCAACAGCAGTCTACACTGGAATATTCGCATATTACAAACATCAAATGTATAAACAATAACTCAAGCTAACCCTTTGCGATGCATCTCAAAACTCTGTAAAATACAACAAAATAACATTACATGCTTACAAATCAATTATAATACATTAAGGTTGCAAACATGTTTTTTGAAGCATACTCTTGAAATACACCTCTCACTAACAAACTTTCCAAAGTGCTTTTCTGCTTGCAGTACTACTGGCTAAAGATGCTTGGCCATACTTATATGCAAATACTGACTTTGCTCAAGTCAGGAGAAGTAAGCCATGCCCCTGAGGAGCTTACCACAACGTTTGTATTTCACAGGCTTATCACTCATAGCGAAGGGTTAGTAAGTTGCGTTTAGCTGGATTTTTTTAAACACCATATTTTCATTTAGAACACATCTGATGCAAGTTGCTATATATATATTCTTGAAAATAATTAATAACTCTGCTGAAAAAAATGAGTTAAAAGGTTAGCCACACAAGGAGATTGTTTTATCTGTCTTCAGTGACAAGCATAGACAGGCAGATTTATCAGTCAACCTAGAGTGTCTAGTCTGACCTATGGTAAGATGTATGCCCATTCTTGAACTTGCTAGGGTCTATCTTGTTACTTGAATAGAGGAGGACCAGTCCTGTTATTTTCATACTTTAGAAAGTCACTGTGTGACAACAAGTCACCAATAGTTGAACGCCACATACATGTATGCAGAATTAAGCCATTATTTATCAGCTTACTCCCTACTTGATCAGTTCCAGTCTGGCTTTCGCTCCAACCACTCCACGGAAACGGCCCATACCAAAGTGGCCAATGACCTTCTTACAGCTAAATCCAAAGGTCAATTTTCCATACTCATCCTTTTTGATCTGTCATCAGCATTCGATACTGTCGACCACACCTTACTGTTATAAATGCTTTCAAATGTAGGAATAAAGGGCCTTGCTCTCACATAGTTATCTTCCTACCTCTCTGGAAGGTCCTTCACAGTCTCCTACTCAGATCAGATCTCTTCTCCTCATGCTTTGTCTGTCGGGGTTGCTCAAGGCTCTGTCCTTGGTCCCCTCCTCTTTTACATCTACATGCACGGTCTTGGTGACTTAATCAACTCATTCGGGTTTCAATACCACCTGTATGCAGACGATACGCAACTGTACCTTTCGGACCCAGACCTTAACTCCCTCCTCAAACGTGTTCCTGACTGCTTGTCTGCTATATCCTCCTTCATGTCCTCTCGCTTCCTAAAACTTAATATGAGTAAAACAGAACTAATAATTTTTCCACCGTCTCTGGCCACCTCTCTGCCTGAAGTAATTACAAATGTTAATAACACTCCCATAACTTCAGTTCCCAAAGCACGGTGCTTGGGGGTAATATTCAACTCTTCACTCTCTTTTATTCCTCATCTTAACTCCATAACCAGCTCCTGCCATCTCCAACTCAAAAATATATCTCGCATCCGCCCCTTTCTCACTCAAGACACAACCAAAATGTTAATACATGCTCTTATAATTTCTCGTCTGGACTACTGCAACGTACTACTTTGCGGACTACCTTCTAACAAACTGGCCCCGCTCCAGTCGGTACTGAACTCAGCTGCTCATCTCATTCATCTTTCTTCTTGATCTTCCTCTGCTGACCCTCTCTGTCAAGCTCTTGACTGGTTGCCAATTAACCAGAGGATCCAGTTCAAACTCCTAACCCTAACCTACAAAGCTCTCCACAATCTCTCTCCCCGGTACATATCCTCACTAATTTCCAGATACAAACCCAATCACAATCTCAGATCTGCACAAGATCTTCTGTTGTCCTCCTCTAGAATCACCTCCTCACATTCACGCTTACAAGATTTTGCACGCGCTTCACCCCTTCTCTGGAATTCCCTCCCACAACACATCCCTCACTCGCCAACCTTTGTTACTTTTAAAACGCTCTCTAAAAATTAATTTGTTCCGACAAGCATATGCGCTACCCTAAGCCACGTCCCTTTGTCCTAAGACCAAATTGCACTCCTACTAGGTATCCTAAAACACACTGCCTTTATATATTTTATCGTATACTACCCCTCCTCTTGCTTCCCCCCATTCCCTTTAGATTGCAAGCTCGCAAGGGCAGGGCTCTCTCCCCCTTTTGTGTCTTGGAAATCATTATACATTGTATTCATCATGTTACTTTTATCACTGTCATTACCACTTCTGTATTTTGTATTCTGTATGCTGCATCATTTTTTGTATTTTGTCACTAATTATGTATCTTGTATATTAGTGTACACCATTGTCTGTATTATGTACCCCATGTTTGTTTCTTACTTTGTACAGCGCCACTGAATATGTTGGCGTTTTATAAATCAATAATAATAATAATAATGGCATACCAGTTCTTCTCCAAATATCACCAAATATCACATCAAAAAATTACAGGGGGTAGAATCAGTCTTTCTGAGACTACAGAGTACAGACAATAATGTTGTGGTGAAATATGGTTATTCATATTGCAACAACTAAGTGTCATGACTTTCCCCATTGATTTGAATGTGAAATGTTGATTCCCAATATTGTCAGTGATTATCTGATGAGCTGTAACTGCGATCCGTCCACATTTTATGACAGACATCACCTATTAGGTTCTACTGCTAGTTAATAATCTGTGACTGATAGCAATCTGTAGCTAGAATTACATTGTAGTAAATACCGGTAGTTAGGGTTGATCACAAGGCTTACAGAGTTGTCATCACAACAAACCTCTGAAGACCCATACATATACTGAATGACTGTCACCCAGTGGCTTATGTAGAAGGGTGCAGGCATGGCTTGTGCCAAGGGGGCCACAGCACCATGGGCACCAAGCCTGCTCCCCCGCAATACCTGCTCCTGTGCCTCCCTGTCACTCACACTTAAAATTACAGTAGATTAATTCTTCTGTGTGAGGAACATGGCTACTTAATTTATGTATATAGGACACACCTGGCTATTTAATTATTTTATTTTAACAGACCTGGCTATTTAATTTGTTTATCTGGAGGCACTTTGGCTACTTGAGTATTTTATCTGGAGGTGTGTGACTACTTAATTACTTTATTTGGATGTTTGTGTGTTTGCCATAGGCACTATATTACCCAGATACACCCCTGCTGTCACATGATAATGGATGGACGATGGGGGGCATCAAACAACAGCACCCTTCATGTCAGTTTGTTTAGGGATACAGCACAGTAAATCTGTAATAAACAACACTGTGGGGAACCTGAAGTGATGCTACATTGAAATTACAGTATAGTGACATTTTATCCTGGATGATGAAAATTAGCATCAGTGAAAATTAGCATCAGTGAAAACACTGACAGACTCGAACTGAGTTATGATAAGCTAATGTGATACAGTAAAAGTTAATTTTACCAGTCCCGTTCCTTCACATAAATTACAAAGTATACATAGACACACACACACTTATGACAAGAAGATGCATTATAGCATGAAATGTACAAGCTTGTATGTAGGACGTAGTCTGACAACCTCTATGAGACACAACACTGAAGCTTTTGTCCCAGACAAACCTGACCCCCATTATTCTTCCCTCACCCCAAAATGCTACTGGAGCATGCAGTACTGACATTTAATAGAGTTGTGCTCATGAGATGGGCTTTCTGCTTGAAATCCTTAAATCCTAACACAATCTCTTTGAGCTTCTGCAGTGTGTGGAAGGAAATGGAATTACAGGGGCCATGGCATTATCTAACACAGTGTAAGCTTTGTGTTTTCAGTGATTAATCTAGGATGTCTGGGGCTTTACCACACCAGCACTGCGTCATTCCTCAGCCAGCAGAGCAGCGCTGCTCTACAAAGCCTCAGTTTGTGCAACCACTACCTACTGCTAACACACATTGCAATATTGTTCTATTTCCTCATTACACGGAGAATATTAGGCTCTGCAGATATCAGGCTGGTTTTCTGGAAAAATAATAATTGATTTACTCATTGGAGAAAAGCATAAGGCGAGCAGGAACAGTACCAGGAAGAAATAACAGACCTATAGCGTGCTGATATTAAGCAGCATGCCTGGGAGATCACTAGGGGGAATAATAGATGGGTAATGTGCCAGTTTACAGTCTATTACAGCTCACAACAGAGAGCCAGCAGGAGCGGACTTCATGTTTCGAAGCAGTGATTTGCTATATTTGGCCGGAGCTTTCCAGGTCCCTGTGGTGCTGCTCCCAGGTGTACATGCCAAAGTCATCTCACTGCCTCTTAGCATCATAAGTCTTCTGAAGACCTGAACTGAGCGCAGGAGCTACCTGATTACTAACAGAGTCACTGGGACCTGTCTCATTTTACTGCTTACATAATGCTAAGAAAACTGACCCAGGCTATGCTGAGAAGCTAAACTCGGAATACACCTTTGTACATTTGTCTTCACATTCATTTGCATAAGGCTCCTAAGGGAGCAAAGCTTATGCATGGAAGGTTTTGTGATCGAGCAGCAGCTTTAAAGGTTTTAAATATAGATGCAATATTCCACCAGAATGGCTTCACATGGGTGATTTGGCATGATTATGACACACACAGTAATGTAAAGTAGACTCTTTACTGGGTTTCCTATTAGCAGTGCACACCACTAGAAGGAACAATTGTATACATATAACCAAGCGTTGTACACGATCATTATTACGGTATTATTTATATAGCACAGACATCATTTGCAGTACTTTACAGAGTATATAGTCTTGTCACAAACTGTCCCTCAGAGGAGCTCACACTCTAATCCCTTCCATAGTCATATGTTTACCGTAGTCTAGGGCCAATTTAGGGGGAGGCCAATATGTTTTTCAGATGTGGGAGGAAACTAGAGTGCCCGGAGGAAATGCAAGCAGACACAAGAACGAAATACAAACTCTGTGCAGATAGTGGGATTCAAATCAGGGGCCCAGCGCTGCAAGGCGAGTGTGCTATCCACCGTGCCACTGTGCTGAGCTGTAGTCTCTCTAGGAGGTGGGCCTTTTGTGCGTGTTTAAGCTGTAATGATTGAACTTTCCATTAGGTCTTTTTAAGCAGTGTTAACCTGTATTTAGCCCGCATTCAGAGTTACGTTTGGCAAGCTTTTTCCAAACACAGCCTGTCCTACTCTGCTGTGTTTGGAGCAGGTCCTAATGGCTGTGAGTTCAGTGGGTGGCTGACTGAGACCAAATATGTTCCAAAATATGTTGCATTTGCAATTTGTTTGTGTTGTCTTATCGTGTACAGAAATCTGCCAGTACCTTATATCTGAATTCAGCAGACATGTATCCCGGGAAAATAGGTGTACACGCTATGTGATCTTACTGTCTTTTAGTAGGAGTCCTTTAGTTTCGATACATGCAACCTATACTTTATTTAGCGTCTGTGTACTAAACTGCCCATATATAGCCTCATGTATATATATATATTTTATTCCCTGGTTTTTTTCCATGATTGACATCAAAATAAAGTAGATCTCAGTATAAATAAGCTATTGTCAGAGAGGTTGTAACCTAAGCATTACAACACTGGTGATACAGGTACAGTAAGTTTTATCAACAAGTAAGCGTACCTTAAACTAAGTATGAAGTTAAGAAATACACATACTTTTGACCAGCTTAAAGTGGATCCAAGATAAACTTTTACTCAATGCATAATTGTGCTCCTTTCATATAGTTTATAGGGCATTCCTCAAGCCAAATACTTATTTTTTTTTGTTTTAACACTCTACAGTAATTCCCTATAAACTAAACAAGCCTCGCCCACAGCTCAAAGTGCCTTAGCACTCCATGTAGCAAGGGCTTATGGGAGCTCAGTCTGGGCAGGAGGAGGTTACTAGCCAGAGATTTCAGAGGCAGAGGGAGGAGGAGAGGGGAGTGACATTTTCACAGGCTGGGGGCTGGAGATGCAGATCAGCTTGTCTGTGTGTTATGTGACAAACAAAACATGGCCGCTCTCATGTTTCTCTCTCTCTGTATCACAGGAATAAATAAACATAAACTGGTGAAGCTGTTTGCAGGTAGATTTGCTGTGTAAACTATCTAAACTTTAGATAAGATATATAGACAAGTTATTTGTAATTGTAATTAGTTTTTCATCTCAGATCCGCTTTAACACATTGATTCAATCCCAGCATCCCTGTTGTGGAGATTCCTCTCCCAATGGCACAGTATCAGCCATACTGGTAGTGAAATCCAACATAGTAACTCCTAAAGCTTTACCCACCTCGTGATTCTTCCACCAATTTTCACAACGACCGGTGATTTATTTGAACAATGAGCGGTTGTTTACACGATCTTGCGACATGGGTACAGGCGCACAGTCATGCGAACAACGCTTAGTGTCGTGCGGCGATAATGACCGTCACAGCTGATCGGATCTTTGAGATCCCTGAAGACTCCCGTACATAGTAACGCAATCGCTTGAAGTCTTGTCATGCCTATCGTGTAACATCGCAAATACCCGCCGGGCAGAAGATGGAATGGCGGAACTCTGGTCGTCAGGGAGATGTCGCTGGATCGATCTCCCTGTATTGTGAGGTGTTTGCACAGATAATACAGTATCCACAGACAGGCAGCTATCAGTCAAGCTTACTAAAACCAACCATCTCAGGCAACAGTTATCTTATGTGTATGGAGATGTTTAGCTTGAAAACTTTCAGCTACATATAATCTCTTACCAACAACTATTTTCTAATATTTTGTAGAAGGAAAATGTAACTTGACCTTTCAAGTGCAATCTTTAAAGTTTAAACATGCAGCTTTGAGTTGCCATGGAAACATTAAATCTTTCTATTCATTTAGCAGAAGAGGATTTTTCACTTTTTCATTTTCTGCATTCTAAAAGTATTCAGCTACAATGGAAATGTTGTTCCAGCTAATTGTTCATGTTCTCGGCATAGTCAAAGACAGGGTGCATCATTTTCTACATAGCTCTTATTCATTTAAGCTTTTTTGCTGGCAAAAAAAGAACTTTGGTATGAAAACCATGAAAGCGTAACATTTATTATATTCCAAACTGTTTAAAAGGAACCTGTCATGTCTTCCCTTTTGCTAAAATACTAGTTGCTCTTGGGTTGCCTCAACGGGCTGGCACATTTTCCTTGCAGCCATACTGTTGCTATCAGGATCCATTCTGCAAGGAATCTGCATGCTGTCCTGGTGTTAGTGGATTTCCTCCTGGCAGGGGTGCAGCTAGCCCAGTCAAACCAAGCAGCAGCTTGGGGCCTCCCTGCCTGAGACTTGTGTAGCCACCACTGTCTCTCCATCACTCACATACAGAGCACAGCTCAGTGGCAACATGAACAGGGGCGAGAGCAGCGCAGTGACCACAGAGTACACTTCAGATGGGGAAGTGAGGTCATTGCTCATTCCTTGCATTAGAATGTGCCATGCGGTTACTGTGCACGGCACTCCTCTCTTTGGGTTGCCACTAATCTGCAGGTCTGTGTTAGGGATGGGAAGGCAGCAGGAAGCTACATACCCTCACTGGCACCAATGCCCTACAAGGGGAGGATACCATTGGCTACCTATACTGAGTAAACTTTCACTACCTTTACTGGGGGGAGCAGGCATAAATGATGTGCCGCTTGGAGCCACAAAAACCTTAGCAGCACCCCTGCTTCTTCAATCCAATGTTTCTTCTCACAACCCAGAGCATCATGGCAATTGAATAGGTTTCCATGAGACACTGGCCCTAGACTGTGACAGTGACATTCGACTGTGAGCCTCACTGAAGTTAGGGTGTGATAAGAATTGATCAACCCTCTCTTTAATGCACTTCAGGAATGATATCAGTGCTACATAAATGTGTTACATAAGTATGTTATCTCTTGAGAATTCAATTGTATAGATGTCCCTAACAAACGATTCCTCCTCCCAAGTTTGAAGCCTCGTGCTTTGTGATGGCTTTACCCATTTTAATATTGTATCTCTAAGATTCACCTAGGTTCTAAAAAAAAGGAGATTTTACCACTTGTGTCCTCAAATAAGATAAAAAGCTAACAGGCAATTCAACACTTTTGCTTTATCCAGAAATGTGCGGGCACTGCCATACCTGCATAGCAAATTGATTGTCTCAACTTTCAGTTACGTTTCTCTACAGTTTGAGCTGACGTGATAAAAATGTGTGTTGAAACTCATTATAAAAGATGCCAGTTAGGATAATGAGCACTTGCCCCAATAGCTTACCTTCTTAAAGGTTTCAGATCACTTATCTTATACCACAGCACAGTTCATTCCTTCAGTGTCTCTAGCACATCTCTAGTACATGTCCACTATTTACTCTCTTTACTGGCTTGTTAGACATGTGTGGTCTGGCCAGGGCATGATCACATTTCTAACTTAAATCTTGAAATGCATAAGTTTAAATTGGAAATGATAGTTCTTCATATGTACCTATCTATGTATTAGCTGTAAATGTAGGGCCTTAGGAATATATGAATGCTATATATCTGTGTTCCCCAAGCCTGCCCTTAACCTCCTTAGCGGTAACCCAGAGTCAGGCTTGGGGCAGAAACCCACAGCTCAGAGCAGTAATCCGTGCCATAGTGAGTTATGTGCAGAGGCTGCTGCAGATATTTCTGCATTTTTTTTCTTTCTGTTTTTAGGGTCTAAAAGCTTGTGAAAAACTGCACCGCTTTTAGACCCTAAATCTGAAAATAATCATATCGCTAGGGAAGTGTTTAAGGCCCGCCAACAGTGCATGTTTTGTGGAAATCCACAGAGGTAGTGAATCATCTAGTTACACCTCCTGTAAATGTTTGTGGTTTCCTGCATAATATGTACTGTTGGTGTGCCTTGAGTACAGGGTTGGTGGATTTTGCTGTATATAACAGGCTATATATAAAAGCTTATAAGAGCAACACCAGTCAGACATACATGTCTTAAGTAAGGCTTTAAAACAAAAAATACAGCAGTTCAAACCACTTCCATCACAAAAGTGCCCGTCTCTACCACACCAAATTATTCAAAATTATGCTTTTTCTTTACTAATGATCACTGGATACAGTTGCGTTTACAAACAGGGCCAAACTTTCCATGAAATGCAGTAGGTTCACACGTACAGTCACCAGTATTACCCCATTTCCTACAGCACTACAACCCTTTCTCCCATCTCTCTCTCTTTCTCTTTCTCTCTCTCTCTCTCTCTCTCTCACACACACACACACACACACACACACACACACACACACACACACACACACACACACACACACACACACACACACACACACACACACACACCAGTTATTTATGTACCCAGCTGTCTCTTTTTGGTCCAGGTGAATAGAAGACATAAACATTGTATTGTTCCGGTTACTGTATATTATTATTACAGTATGTGTGTATTCACAAGTGAAGGTGACCAATAATGGAAAAGGTAAAACCCTATAGTCCATTTCTCAAGACTGAAATGGAAATGTCAGGACATCTGAACAAAGCTAGCTAAATACAGTGTAAAGGGCTCAGAAGTATCTTAATTGAGAGAATCCCTTTGGCAGTTAATATAAAATATGCTAATCCTTTCCTCAGCACCCCATCACATCAATCACTAATGTCTTCTGGGTGTTAAAGTATACATTGCTTAAAAATAGCAACAGTGGTGCCATTAATCTGCAGTGCTTCGCACAGCTTCTCTTTATTTATAGCATGTTTTCTTGTGAAATATTTTGTATTCATGAACATTTTTGTTTCCATCCATGCACAATGTTTTTACTGTTCATGAGATGTATTGTACACTCATAAGAAAGAAAGAAAGAAAGAAAAAGTGTTTGCAGTGTCAGCACTAGATGCAGCTTGTGAAAGGGCAAGAGTGGTTCATCAACAATGTGAAGTACAGGTATACCCTAGATACACAAAACATCCAAGGGGACAACCACTCAGGAGCAAATGCATTACGCGTGGCAGCCTATGCAATAACTGTGCGGCCCAGATACTTACAGTAGGTGCTCAGCAGTTTCTGGCTGATTCGTACAGGAATATATTTTTATCATATGACAGATAACTGGGTTTACTATCTATACATATATGCTTCATGTTAATGCTGCTGTAAAACAGTTACCAGGGTTCTGTAGACACGTGTCAATCAATTCAGGTAAAGATGACCTGACAGTGACACATGCATGTTTAACCACTTCCGGATACCGGGTGGTTTTGCTGATCGGTGCTGCGTGGGCTTTCCAGCCCGCAGCACCGATCAGCTAGCAGCCAGGCCGATCAGACTTCCCCCCTTTTTTCCCCACTAGGGGGATGTCCTGCTGGGGGGGTCTGATCGCCACCGGCTGCTTGCGCTTGCGGGGGGGGCTCTCTTCAAAGCCCCCCTCCGCAGCGCTTCCTGGCCGCCTTCCCCTTCCCTCCCTCTACCTCCCCCTGTGAGCGGCGCAGGACGGAATTCCGTCCTGCGCCGGATAGGATAGGCTTCAGCCTATCAGGTGCCGGCGGTCCCCGGCCAATCAGAGGCCGGGGATCGCCGATCTCCACCACGGCGCTGCTGCGCAGCAGCGCCGTATACATGTAAACACCGGGGAAGATCTTCCCCGTGTGTTTACATTTACCCTGCGAGCCACGATCGGAGGCTTGCAGGGTGTTCACGGAGACACCCCCCGTGAACTGACATGGAACGGCCGCTCATACGAGCGGCCGTTTCCATGCAATCCACTTCAGGATTCAGGGGCGTAGTTAAGCGTACGCCGAATCCTGAAGTGGTTAATTACACAGAAAGAGCACCTTCAATATTTATTTTCTCGGGTCTGGACAACCCTCACACTTCTTGGATTTATATATATATATTGGATTTATACAAGATACACATTTTTGTAAGAGGAAGGTTTATGGCTACATGGCATAACACAGGTACAATGCTTTTGTGGTTTGATTGATGCCCATTTTTGAAATGGAGTTTGCTGTGTGGTATAGGAACTTCTTACTATGTGATCAAATTCCATTCAGAGAGGGATAGATTAGCTTGGCATATTGGCTGGTAATGGTCCCATTTAGACCTAGCCTCAGGGTAAGGGGTTCAAGATCTCCTTACAGTTTAGAGTTAAGCTAGGTTTATCAGTTAGGGCTAGGGGAATTGATCAATAAATAAGGGAGAGGGCTATTTTAGGATTGAAGGTTATAGTTAGGTATAGAGAAGGGAAGGGAGTTTGGCCTTGGACTGGATAATGATGTGGTTAGGCACTAAGTTATGGCTGGTTAGGCTTTTGGGAGAGTGGCTGCAAGGAAGAGTTTTCAGTTAATGGTAAGTATGAGTCTAGGGTTAGTATTTGGCCATGGGATGGTTAGGATCAGACTAAAGGTACCCATACACGGTACAATAAAAATGTTCAATGTTCCTGTTTATTCTACCAAAATGATCGAATCGAATGAAAAGTTAAAATAATCTTTCGTTCAAGAAAAAAGAATCGATTATCCCATTTTTTCAATAAAAATCTAATCGGACATGTTGGAAAAATCTTTATATTCGAACGGAATAATCGAACAAAATTATCTAATCGAAAAAAATAAAAAAATTGGACCATGTATAGGTACCATTAGTGTGGGAACAGAGCTGCTATACAACACTCAAATAACTGGATGCCCTAGTGATACATACACCCCTACACTGGCTTTAGCTTATGCTGTGGCCATTCTTTCATAAAGGAAATGGTAAAAGAAGAGGGCAATGGCTACACTTGTTTCATTGCTAGGAAGCGTTATTACTGGTTATTAATAACTAGGGAAAACCACTCAGTTGGACAGAGCTGGAATATGAAAAAACGAGCTGTAGGTTAGTGAAGAGACATGAAGGGAAGATTTAGACAGCTGACTAGACAAGAGAGAGTGCGATGCTAAAGAGATAGACCTAATAAAATGACAAGTGGTGGAGAAAAAGAGAGTGAAATTGAGAAAATAAAGAGTACGATACATATAAGCATCTTCTGTAGTATTAGTATTTCCATATTTTTGTGTCTTGAGTCTCATAGAGTATTTGATTTAAAAAAGCCTGCTTCTCATACCCTGTAGAGTACTGGATCTTGAGGATGCCATGATAGCTTTAGGCACAGATTACATATGCAATGGAAATCAGCAGAGCAGGCAAGTGAAAGCAGCAGAGCTGGGAACAAGCCAGAGGAAATAGATGAAGAGCCAGGTGCGCAGATAAACTAAACATCATTCTTCAAAGGGGATGATCACTACAGAACAAAATGGTAAAATCTCATTAAGTCAGATACTGGGAGGAAGCGCCAGTCTTTATAAGTAGCAGAGCTTCCTAGTTCCACTTTGTGGGAAAGCACAATCACCATATTAAACATGAGAGATGAAAGAGTGTGATTAAAAGAAGCCATGTATCCAATAACTCCTTTATAGCCCAACTAACCTCACAAATGGACATGGAAAAATCTAATAGCAATCCGGATGGTCAGTGAATGTAGTGTGTAAAACTAAAAGTATGGGCATCCTTTTTTAAGGATGGAAATGTGTTGTTAAAGAGGAGCTGTTAGGTATAAGGTCTCAGAGAAAATAAACACATATATCAGTAGCTAAAGATTGGCTGTACTTACATTACATATGCATTTCACTGTCCACGTTTGGATTTCACAGAATTTGTATATAGTATATGCAGAGATAGATGCTCCTGACAGCTCATGGCAGGCTCCATGTTTTTCTGTCAAATGTGTCGTCATGTCCTGCCTGCTTCCTGATCACAGATAAGCTCCTACTTGAACAACACAGTGTGCAGTGAATATTAATGAGCCATGTGGCTAGGAACAATAGCTGACTCTTGCAGAGTACTCTGCCCCGAGATTTATCAGTGCTACACGCTGGACTGATTACAAGCTGCTGTAACGTCTCATTAGCAGCCGAGGGGAGGGCCCCAGAATGCTTTGCAGTTTAGTATGCGGCTTGCGTCCTTATGGGTCTGTAACAGACTTGCTGATAAGCACACATCAAAGGTAACTGAGATTTTTATCTTCACTAATGGCTTTTGGGCTTCCTTCTAAACTGTTTAACACAGGAGAATAGAGGTTTAAATTAGCTTCTGCAGCCTGACAGTTACTCTTTAAGAGTAGCACACCTTGCTTCCTGTCCTTTTTGGATTTAACTGCTAAGTGAGTCATTTAGGTAAGACCATGTGACACCAAAAGTAGGAAGAATAACATAGGCCAGACTACATTTTTTAGCACTGCCATACAAAACACAGAGCTGAAGATAGTGGCAAAGGGTGATAACTGAAGCAATGACAGCATGGAAATAGTTTATGCATTTGTTTTGTTATTCACTGGCCACCTCGTTTATACTCAGCTCTATGCACACATGCTGGGCAGAAGCTTGTGTCAGTCATTATGCTTGCAGTTCACAGGAAATAAGTGTTGAACATAGTTACAGGACCTAAATTTTGAAACAAGAAATTGGACAGTGTAGAGATCTTGTTTCTACATGGGTTGGTTTATAGCTGTGTACAATTGTAAGCAAGCACATCAATAAGTGGGGTTTTAAAGTTGTAAACACAGTGCCAAAACATGCTTATAATTTGCACTAAACAACATGTGTGCTTTTTCAATTTAACAACTTCAATTTTGGGCCTTAGAGGCAGTGCTGGGACAAGGTCCTCCCGCACCCAAGGCTGAGACACCAAAGTGCGCCCCTCCATGCCTCCCACCCCCGCCATGACCCAGTGTACACAAGTGGGGGGGAGCACCAGAGCTGTGCATGTGTGACATCATGCTGTGGCTGGGGTGAGTGGGTCTGCCCGGCTGATCACAGGATGAGGCATTGTGGGGCATCAGGGCCCACTGTACACACTCTAGATTCTTGACAGAGGCGTTCATTATCGGCAGAAATTCATCTAGCATGTGTATGTATATGAGATTTTAAACACAATAAATAAATAAAATATACTATATAGTACTATATATTCCCTTTAAATCAGTTCTCTCACCTTACCATTTCTAGTTGCTGATCATGTGATTTTTATCACAGCTGCATACAAATCACAGCCTCTGACTACTATCTGGCAGCAGACGTAAAATCCCCCCTCTTTCTTTAGTTTCATCTCCCTTTTATCCTTTTCTCTTCCATCCCCTCGTCTACTCCCTCTCTCTCTCTCTCTCTCTTTCTCTCTCTCTCTCTCCTCTTCTCTCTTTCTTTGAAATTACAGGATTGCTAGTATTGAAAAACTGAGTTATGAATGGTTATGTGTGAGTCAAATAATAGGTGGGACACAATTATTTATGACATGACAGTGATTAGTAATACATTCCATCCCAACAAGCTGCTGCTGTATTTCTAGAAAATTAACCCAATCATTGAGTGTCACTCTAGTGCCATATTGTGTCATGAAATACAAGCTGATAAAGTGGCAGAGGTGGTATACTGATCACATATGAGGTGTGGCACACACAAATCAGTGCTGGTGCTGCCTTGGATGGAAAACCAAAACAGCATCTGGCCATTCTCATTAATGCCTTCTGTAATTCAGAGAACTGCACTATGAAGTCACTGCTGAGGGGGCTACATGGCATCTGTCTTCTTTTCATGATTAACCGTGGCTTGCCAGTCCTTATTTGACACGGCATAAGGAGGCATTCAGCTGTATGAAAAGCAAGGTACGCAGAAGTGTCCATGCCCTGGAAACACACAATTTATGCTCATTACACCGCTGGAGCTATGGGACTCATTAAAAACAACACAATGGTGTATGAAATGTAAGCATGGGCATGTTAAATTAGCTAGCTCTTTCATGTACTGTAGGCAGCCTGCTGCAAGCATTGTTCTCTGCATACCAGGGATCTGGCACACTGGATGAGAGAGACTCTGCACTATAAAACACCTGAGCAATGCTCCTCGGTACAATACTGCCTCACCAAAAAGCTTCTGCAATATTAATTACACGTCACTGGAGGCAATGAGCCACAGTACTTCAAGAAATACTGCAGTGGAACCATGCATCAGTAAGAGCATGTGTGGTTGGTACAGTAACAATGCTGATGTCATCACAATGCACCCAGCTGACTTGTGACCTGAAGGCAAGGCTCTTCACTTTATGAACATGTAGAAATTTAATGTCTGCTAGTGACTGGCTACATAGGATATTTTTTAACAAACAAAAAACACAGGAAGTAAAAAACAGCTCTATCCACAACAATAGTGCAAACAAATGTGTAAATAGCTCCATTAATAAGAGAAAAAGGTGATACTCACCAGTTCCCTAATGGAACTGTCCTCTGCTTTGCCATTGATTGGTAAGAACAGTTCAGGAGATAGGAGAGTGTCTTTCAGGCATGGTCAGAATAGCCAATTTCCGATTCCGTGGTAATTCCGCATACCGCCACTACCGAAATTCCGCTACCGTTTCATTCCGAGGGAATTCCTGAGCCGTTCCGCGGAATTCCGTCAGAAAATTCCTCCTCCTCCTCCCATCCATCCACTTATATCATCCAGTAGGGAATTGCAGATTTTCAAAACCGCTTATATACCATAGCTGGGATTTGAACCCAGGATGCAGTGTGTAGTAGGTATCTGTCTTAACCTCTAGACCATGAACCACACTACATGGTAAAGCTATCCTAGCATAAACCATACTACCATTATGATCAATGCAATAGAAAAAGTAGCATGATTAAGGATTGGTACGTTTTGAAAAGCATGCTTATATACCATAGCTGGGATTTGAACCCAGTATGCAGTGTGTAGTAGCTAGTAGGTATCTGTCTTAACCTCTAGACCATGAACCACACTACATGGTAAAGCTGTCCTAGCATAAACCATACTACCATTATGATCAACGCAATAGAAAAAGTAGCATGATTAAGGATTGGTACTTTTTGAAAAGCATGCTTATATACCATAGCTGGGATTTGAACCCAGTATGCAGTGTCTAGTAGCTAGGAGGTATCTGTCTTAACCTCTAGACCATGAACCACACTACATGGTAAAGCTGTCCTAGCATAAACCATACTACCATTATGATCAATTCAATAGAAAAAGTAGCATGATTAAGGATTGGTACTTTTTGAAAAGCATGCTTATATACCATAGCATATCTATTGAATTGATCATAATGGTAGTATGGTACATGCTAGGCCAGCTTTAGCATGTAGAGGTGGGACAAGGTCCTTCAGCACCCAAGGCCGAGACAGCAAAGTGTGCCCCCCATCCCTCCCACCCCAGCCATCACACACTGATTGCTATTACACTAAGAGGTGCCCCAGGGCCCCCAACCCCCCCAACACATTAATCGCTACTTATCTGGCTTGCAGTCGCTGCCATGTATCACCTTTTCTTATTTCTTTCTGCTTCAAACACAATTGGGAATAACAGCTGAATGAATTGTGCACCTTCTCCTACACTGCGCCCTGAGGCTGGAGCCTCTCCAGCCTCTGCCTTGGCCCGGCCCTGAGTGTGGTTGATGGTCTAGGGGGTAAGACAGATACCTACTACCATGTAGTGTGGTTGATGGTCTAGGGGGTAAGACAGATACCTACTACCATGTAGTGTGGTTCATGGTCTAGAGGGTAACACAGATACCTACTACACATTGTGTCCTGGGTTCAAATCCCAGCTATGGTATATAAGCATGCTTTTCAAAAAGTACCAATCCTTAATCATGCTACTTTTTCTATTGAATTGATCATAATGGTAGTATGGTTTATGCTAGGCCAGGTTTACCATGTAGTGTGGTTCATGGTCTAGAGGTTAAGACAGATAGCTACTACACACTGCATCCTGGGTTCAAATCCCAGCTATGGTATATAAGCATGCTTTTCAAAAAGTACCGATCCTTAATCATACTACTTTTTCTATTGCGTTGATCATAATGGTAGTATGGTTTATGCTAGGATAGCTTTACCATGTAGTGTGGTTCATGGTCTAGAGGTTAAGACAGATACCTACTAGCTACTACACACTGCATACTGGGTTCAAACCCCAGCTATGGTATATAAGCATGCTTTTCAAAACGTACCAATCCTTAATCATGCTACTTTTTCTATTGCATTGATCATAATGGTAGTATGGTTTTTGCTAGGATAGCTTTACCATGTAGTGTGGTTTATGGTCTAGAGGTTAAGACAGATACCTACTAGCTACTACACACTGCATCCTGGATTCAAATCTCAGCTATGGTATATAAGCTGTTTTGAAAATCTGCAATTCCCTACCGGATGATATAGATGGATAGGAGGAGGAGGAGGAGGAGGAGAGAGAGAGTTTTGATGTGATTCCGGAAAATTCCGTCGGAATTCTAAAATTTTCGCGGAATTCCGTTTGAGATATATAGAAATTCCGTTCCGACTAACAAAATCGGAATTATTAATTCCGACCGGAATCACGGAATTAATAATTCCGCGGAATTTTCCGACCATGCCTGGTGTCTTTCTGCTGTATCTATGGCTTGTCCTCATTTTGTATACCTTTCCGCCATCTCTGTTTTTCATTTTAACTGTGGCTACTAGTCGGTGCATTACAGTACATTAGGTTGAGTTCCTCCTCCTTTCACCATTGCTGAGCTAATGCAGGGCAATTCAGCTTTAGGGTGCTTTAGGACTGGTTGAAGAGAAACTTATTAGGCCTTGTTCAGACTATACGCATTTCTGTGTGCATTTAGGCAACCCGTATAGTGTGCGATATGCAAAAACATAGACTGCACTGTCTGACGTTCTCATTATTGAGAAGCAATATTGCACTGCTACATGCAGATTTTGCACAATGCCGTGCAGAAGCATTCACTGTGGTAAATGGGATCAGCAGCACAATGGACAGCAATCCAGATGGTGTGAATGAGGCCTAGAACAGTATCAATGAGAAGGAAATGTTGCTGCAATATGTGTGTAGGTAGGTCTAGGCCAACCAAATTGCTGCCAGTTTGGATTGGCCCAAAATGTATATTAACTCAGCAAATTAGTATCTCATTACATAACTCCAAAGGTGCCCATTAATAAAGGTACAATCTTTTGACGCAGTATTTACAATTGAAAATAATCGGAAGGTACTCATCAATAGTCCCATAAACAGGCCGATTGAGGCATTTTCTCTTTTCCAATTCCATCATAAAGCCCAACATTCAGATTGATTACATTTTCTGATCCAATCAACCATATAATCATTTACATTGAGTTTCACCACACACTGCAAAGTTTTCTGTACAATTCATAAAAATTGCAGTGAAAGATTGCATCTGATAAAAAAAAATGGTACCATTAATGGGCACCTTTATAGTTTTTGGTGCACTTAATTAGCCCTACCAGCAGAGTGCTTTTTGCGAATATCCACACAAGCAGTTAATAAACGCTTAGACACTCATTACCCCAACTGGTTCCTTGTGTCTTTGAGAGGACTACAGTTCTGGGACTTGACTACAGGTTAGGCTCAACAGGGTAAATGAAAACTCTGTTTATAATGTGACTGTAGAAGCTCTTCTAAGAAGCTCCCAGAACTGCAGGAGTGTTTGATGTGGGGCCACAAGACTGCTGGAGTCCTAAAGAGATATGGAGAACTCACCTCAGAATACTATTGTGTGAAGAACATTTGTACTGTATAACTAATATATAAATATAAGCTTTACAGGACTCCCCCACTCTGTGCTAGGGATCTCTGAGCATTCTCTTCTCTGCAGTACTTTCCTGGGTATGGTTTTCAAGGGGTCATGCTGGGCTCACTACACGCATTTCTAGAAAGTTGCCAACATTCACATTCATGTTTAATAGTCAATTAGCTGAGAAATGACCCATAGCCTTTAAGAAAAATCATGCTGTTCCCATCACTGATTTCTATCTATGTAACAAAACCACGCCAGCGCTGGATCACAGGCTTTTACAGAACATCTGGTCCTCCTGCCAAGACATTTCCATTAGCCTCTCCGCCTGATGAATCTGAAGGCAAAATAAGCAACAACAAAGGGACAAAATGGCCTCTGACTAGAAAAATACTACAGAGCTTTATTATGTACACTATTACAATGGCATGTGGGGATGTGGTTCAAAACAACCAATCAAGATTCTTTTCTGGGGCATGATATTGTATGAAAATAAGACTTTCATTTGGCTGCTGCTGAGGCACTACTACACCCCCCTTGTCTATTGACCCTCCTTGCATAGCCTTCCTAAAAGCCCCCTTATAAATTTTAATGTGCGTCGTAAATGAAGTGCCTGTTTACTGAATGGAACATAATTTGTAAATTGGCAGATATTTACCATATTTTTAAACACTGAAATTAGTAGGCATGATTTTAGTATTTGTTTTGATGTCTTCAAATTACCGAGTATGAATTTAAAAGTATATGTTACATATTTTCTGAATTATAACTGTATTGTTACCAGTTTTTAAATAATAAAATCACAAGCCTTTATTCACACCAATCACATCACATGAGGACATAATTTATCAACATTTGTCTCTGTCACAATCAAGTCTGTATAATGTCACAAGTCTAAATGGAAGCAATCACCTCGGCTGTAATTGAAGGCTATGTGGCATGGGGGATTCAGTGAGAGAGTGCTGTATGAATCTACATAGCAGGTGCACACAGCTGGGCTCCTAATATGGATACACCCATTCCAATTATGCTGGGCCAACAAAAAAGCAAATTATGTCAAAACAAAATCACCCCAGAACAAGTGTATACAGTGGCTATTAAGGAGCATGATAATAAGATGTGTTATTCTGTGGCAAAATCAATGCATAAAAACAAGAAGTTTTGAATCAGGATGATACCACTTACTGGCTTATTTAAAAGAGTATGCAAGCAAGCTTTCGGCTGAGCAGCCTTTGTCAGACTCAATTCTATGTGCCGAAAGCTTGCTTTCCCTTATTCTTTTAAATTAGCCAATAAATGGTATCATCCTGATTCAAAACGTCTTGCTTTTACTCATGGCTAACACGGTACAATACTCTACTGCTACTACCATGCATAAAAACACTGGCTGTATTTCAAAGAACACTAGCTATATATCTGTAGAAATACGTATTTATATATCACACAGCAGTCAGGTTTTAGCGACTCTACTGAATCCAATCCCTAATGCAATACAAATCCACTTATCCACCACCGTGTCCAACTGCATTTTGGATGAATTTTATCCTTGAAATCAACATAAAGCTACTAATCAGTAGGGAATCAAAAGATTTCAGTCTGATTTGACCATCAATTGTTATAATCAATCATTGTGAATTAAGTTCAGCTGCTTGAGTCGATGTTGTATTTAGTTTGAATTTAAATGGAGTACTCTTGCATTTAATAGTTCATGTATGTAAAAAGAGTAACATTTGCTCGGAGGGCACACTATGCATACATGGTGCGCAGTTTACATTCAATGCTTGTTAAATTTTACCTAGTCCTAGCTTACAGTGCATCAGTTGTGTTGCAGAATAATGCTGCATGTCAATTTACTGCCCGTACAAATCTATGGGCCTGTTCACATTAATACATTGTAAAGGATCACGTTATTCTAACTCGCTGCATGCAGGCTTTGAATTAACGTCTATGTCCAATCTGTGAATCCAGCCTTCATGAATACACCCCATAGTGTGAAATCCTAATGCATCTGTATGGGGCTATGCACACATACAATGTTAGGGAGCAGGGCAAATGAACACACTTTAGTAGCAATCAGGGCCGGTGCTTCCATAAAGGCAAGAGGGGCAATTGCCTCCAGGCCACTGAGTGTTGCCAGGCCCTCCACGCTACCAGACCCCCAACCTTCCCCTTAACTCTGACATGCTACCCGGGTCCCTGCAGCACTGGTATCTTCCCTGTCCTGGAGACCGGCACACTGTTCTGTTTTTTTCATGCTCCCCATCTTCATATCTTGCTGCCTGCCTCTTGTGACCAGCGTCATTAAGCAACATGCGTCAGATCACAAGAGGCAGACAGGAGGTAGAAGACGTGAGCAGCGTGCCACCTGGACAGGTGAGATACCAATGCTGTTGTAGTACAGGTGCCCTGGGGAGCACGTCAGAGTTAAGGGGGGAGATCGGGAGGCATCAGCTGGCTTGGAAGCCCTGCGGGCGGAGTTTGCTGGGGGGTCCCCAAGGTTTCCTTCGCCCCAGGGCCCCATCAGGCATTAAAACCAGTCCTGATAGCAGTGTAGGCCCAAAGAATTCTACAAAGAAATGGCCAGTTACTATATGCCAGATGAGTTCACACAGAAAAGCAATAGTTTACTGTACACTAGCTTGTGAAGCTATTTTTGTAATAAGATTTATAAACCACCATGCTTAGGCTATAAGCAACAGTCAGAAAAGGACTAAAGAGCTAATTAAATGGCTTTATAATATGGTTAGAGAGACATAACAGATTACAGCAGTAAATGGCATGTGTCCCTTCTCAGTGGAGCAAGAACAGCTGGGGCAGGGATAATAAAACCACACACAAATTAAACAAGCTGAATTGTGAAAGGCCATTCCAGGCTATAGATATAACATCGACACAAAGTCCATTTGATTGAGCTGTCCTGAATGCTTTATTAAGCAGCACTGCCACCATGTAAAGGTCACTAGAAGTGCACTTATATTGACAGAACCAACAACAAATTACTGAAAGCTCATTAATAACACACAGTGCTCATACTGAATACATCTGAATATTTAATAGCATTGGCCGATTGTTCACATGTGCACATCTACTACATGCTGCTTACTTATTGATGAAATACACTTATTTCAGTAATAGAATTAGACCGTGAACAATCCAGGTATGCCCACACATTCCAGTGCAATTATATTACTATGATGGGCAGCAATTCTATTAACAGGAAAAAACCTACATGTAATGACACAGCGTCTTTGCTGCCCAACATTCCTTGCAAACCCTGTTCCATCAGTGTGCAACCTGGAACAGCTAAAATGTGCAAGTTAAATTGAGCACCCACTATAATAGCAGGTGTCGGGGCTGTCCTCTATACGGACTGCGGCTACTAATGGCAGGCCGCTATTTGCAGCTGCAAGCAGTAGTCATGTGACTACAGAGAGCCTGGTGTCCAAACAACAACTTCTCCACTGACTTCTGTGAGTAGACCATGCCCCTCCCCCCAAACATGACTGTAGGAGATGTTGAGTGACACCCCACCTCCTTCCTCCCATAGGTGAGCACGGTATGGGGGATCATGTATATTAATTTTACAGAGCTCACCTAAATAAATGTTCTTCGATGATTTTTTTTAGAATTTTACTATTAGATTTAACTGGCACCCCATTCTCATGCTAACCCCCCCTTCTTATGCTTAACACTATTTCCTCTCCGTGTGCCTAACACTAACCCCCCCTCCTTATGCCTAACACTTCTAACAGGGATTACTAACACTAATAGCAGATAAGCTATTCTAACTATACTCTCTAGTCTCTTATGCACTTTAGTAGCCAATCGGCTACTAGTATCAGGTGTGGTGCCCATTATTGCTATGCTACCACCTGTCAAAGATGGTACCCAAACCACCTGATCCTGTCACTTAAAGAGATTATACAGTCCAAATAAACAGTGCAACTATCACATTCTGCCAGGGTGAGTAGCCTCGCCCCCTTGCAGCAAAATGCCATGGTGTTTTCTCTACCACAGATGCGCCAAAGCCTGTCTCTGCAAAGGGGTGTGGCTACACACCAGAAGCAGGAATTGAAGAGAAATACCCTAGTGGTGGCACAAGCAGAATACAAACACTTTCCAGAGGTCACAGTGGTGACCAAACACTAACTAATGTAAATGATTGGTGGTTATGAACAATAGATTTAATAAATTGAATGGACAGAAACTAAACAAAACAACATGACCATTTACATAAACAATTTACATAAACAATCAATTTAACTAAAAGTGGTGCGATTTTTTTGTAATTACACTCCATATAGCCCCCCCCCCCCCCCCTTCCCATTTAGGCAGCCTCCACAAAACTCCAAACAAACTCCACAGGGCGCCCTATCTCTGTGATGAGATCACTATCTAGCATTATGTGACAGATGGTGATCTCACCTGAGAGATTGAGAGCCTCGGAGGTCAGTTTTGAATGCTGCTCTGTTGCCCTCTCTGCAATAGGCCGCCTGATGGCAAAACCGACCCAGGCTCGGGATTACCGATAGCAGCGTGTTTTATTCACCACAAACATGGCTAGGGAGGTTAACACACCTGAACTATTTATTTGCAAAACAATTTATTTGCATGCAATCTGTGATGACCAATGCATTAGGCTGGCACTTTTTATAGACTATGTGGCTATTCAATCTATTTGACAAATTATTTAGGTCACTTTTTACTTAGATCTTTTTATGTATGGCCACCAGCACACTTGCTCTCTTCACATGCAAAAACAAAACAATCATTTGGGCTCAGTTAACAATGGCAAGTGATAGCAGCTAAATACATTTAGCAGTGGCTAGATAGCTCTGCCTTTGACGTAGAAGACCCGGGTTCAAATCTCAGCTCTTCCTATTCAGTAAGCCAGCACCTATTCAGTAAGCCGGCACCTATTCAGTAAGCCAGCACCTATTCAGTAAAGAATAGGTGACACCCTAACATTGCTGCTGCCTACTAAGTGCGCTCTAGGGGCTTCCTCACAAGCGCTTTGAGTCTGACAGGAGAAAAGCACCATACAAATATAGGAATCATTATTATTATTACAACTGTTTCAATCTGAAAGCCCCATAGGAATATAATTTCATCGCATTCATTGTGATCGTGCGATATTTTCCGTTGTGAAGAGGTGCAACGGACATAGTGAAAACGGAGCCTTAATGTGGGAAATGAATGTGTACGTTTCCCTGCTTTGCTTTACAACTGAGACGTTTCTGCTCATATGAAATGGTGTTCAGAACAGTGTTGGTGAAATCACAGAATGGAGATGTTCTGATAAAAGCGCAGAGGTAATGTACAAAAGAAGTTATGTATGTGCTGCTTTCCATATAATTAACTTGTGGCACCAGGAGGAGGAATTATGCAGGGTTTGATGAAACACTTCAGGGTGTTATTTTACCTCCAGCTTGTTATTTTACTCCCCTAAATATCAGCCACATGAAAGAGGCAGAGAAGAATAACAATCAAGGTCAAGTCATCTTTTAGTCATTTGAAGGCTTAGGCATGAAAAATATATCAAAGCAGAAGTGCTCTGTCCAGCGTGGCTATGATCTGTATAGCCTGTGCTCTGGGGAATGCACAGAAGCAATGCTTATATTACAGCCTCCTCTATAACAAGGGAGGGACACACAAATGCAAATTTACTCAGAGCAAAGACCGAAGCTTTCCATCCGACAATGCAAATTCAGAGGGGAATGTTTAATATTTGGTCTTGAAATGTGCACTGATGAAATAGCCACTCACAAATTTCATAAACCTTCTTGTACAAACTTCTTTTGCCTCCCAATATCCTTTCATAACCTTTTCTAACTCGTCTGTATTATTTATGTATCAGTGTATTACTTTAAGTACTAAAAATGATTTTTCAATAAAATCTAATTTTGTAAAAGGAACCCGAGGTGTGTAACCTATGGAAGCTGCCATATTTATTTCCTTTTAAACAATACCAGTTGCTTGGCAGTCCTGCTGATCTTTCTGGTCAGAGCCTCCTGACTGCAGGGAGAAGGGGAATGTGTCACCATATAATTTACACTTTCTTCCACCATGACAGGAGATGTGTCTCACAGTATCCTGGTAGCTGGATTCTGCAGTATATCTGAGTCAGGAAGAAATGCTATTAACCAGTGGCACACCACTACACCTTCCCAAAGACACACACATCTCCTCAGACACTTGGCTTATACTGACTATATAAGCCTGACAGAGGCAGTATATTCAGGACATGTATGGAAGAGCACTATTAAAATGACCCTGTTTTAAGAGGGATTTGGAGGCTGCCACATTATTTTCTTTTAAAGCAGGAGGATTAGCCATACTATGCCAGGGAAAAAAACATATATAAGTAGATAAACACTTGATCTACTTATATAACACATGTATTGTACTGAAGATACTGTGGTCGGGTGTTACAACACCCTGCAGGAAAAGGCACAGGAGACAAAAAAAGGGAGCCCACTAGTGCAATATGTTTAGTGCATCAGGTGATGATAAAGTGAAATAGGAAAACTACTCACAAGAGAGGGTTGCATGGGGCAACCGACCACAGGAAGCAGGTGGAGACCATGAACCCGACTCCACTCGGGGTGGCCCTATCCAGGACCCAGCAAACGGTCGCTCTCTTACGAAAAAGACAGGCAAAGAAGTCCACTGGGGTGTGATCCACCAGTGGTCTGTCACCTCCCCTCGCACAATAACAGTACGGGGGTATACAATGCACAATTGGGGGAAAGAGGGGCCCTGGTTGAATAAAAGAGTCTAAAAACAGCTTAAAAACGACAAAGGGTGTGAGGTAGCTTACCTCAATGACGAAATCTCTGTATTGTATACAAAAGATTTTTTATTTAGCACAGGCAATGCGTTTCGCGGGTCTATGCCTGCTTCCTCAGGCCAATAGCAGTGCCAAATGAAAAAATTCATCAGACATAGGGAGCCTCTCTATGTCTGATGTATTTTTTCATTTGGCACTGCTATTGGCCTAAGGAAGCGGGCATAGACCCGGGAAACGCGTTGCCTGTGCTAAATAAAAAATCTTTTGTATACAATACAAAGATTTCGTCATTGAGGTAAGCTACCTCACACCCTTTGTCATTTTTACGCTGTTTTTAGACGCTTTTATTCAACCAGGGTGCCTCTTTACCCCAATTGTGCATGTATTGTACTGTCCACATTTTGATTTCAGTGAATTTTATATAGTAAATGAAGAGAATTCTGTTCCTGGTGGGAACCATGTCTTTTGCCCACAGTTTGAGGCTGAATACGGATGCCATTTCTTCCCTTAACTTTTTTTCTTTTCTCCTCCAATTGCTGAGTCACCTCAGCCTTGCTTGTAAACACAAGTGAGCAGAGGATCATGTTTCTGCTAGTCAGCTATGCAGGGAAATAAAGGGAAGAGGAGGAATATATTATAGATACAAAGAACCCCTAGCATGCAACTGAATGTCAATGGCTATGAAAGGGCCAGTGTTCCTAAGGTATGTGACAACTCAAAACCATAACAGCAGAAAAAGTTTTGAAAGCAGGATTAGCATCTGTATCACTTAATACACTCAGACCTGCTGTTGAAATTTGATTTTTATGGTGACAATCCCGCTTTAAACACTGATAGTTGCCCTTTCTGACATCAGTAGTGTCTGAATCCCACACCTGCAACAAGCATGTGCTTAGTGTGGTCAGAGTGCCTGATTAGCATACTCACTCTGGGTCAGAGGCTAGAGGTGGCCACATACGATACAATAAAATGATCCGATTTTACGTCAATTTGATAAATATGATCGGATCTCCCGATAAAATTGAAAGCTTTTTTTTTTTCATTCAACTGAAAAATCCAATCCAATTTCCCGTTCTTTTTTTCTTTTTTTATCATTCCGGAATGCTGGAAATTTTTCTTCAATCTTTCTACAGATTGCATACACCATGCAATCTGTTAGATTGTCAATTTATTACTATATACACCCTAGCAATTTTCTTAGAGTTTCCAATCATTTTTATCATAATTGGGGAAAAATTGAACATATGTGTGGTACATTGGTCATATTTTTCAAATGTTACAATCAGTCAGAAAAACTGATTGCAATTCTTGAATTGAACAGATATTTAAAAAATTGTATGGTGTGTGGCCATCTTAAAGAGACACTGAAGCGAAAAAAAAAATATGATATAGTGAATTGGTTGTGTACTATGAATAATTACTAGAAGATTAGCAGCAAAGAAAATATTCTCATACTTTTATTTTCAGGTATATATTGTTTTTTCTAACATTGCATCATTCTATATTATGTGCAGATTACACAACACTCAGCATTCAAAATGAGTCTTTCAGAGCAGTCTGTGAAGTAATGACCTCTCCTCTAGCAGAGGAAAAGTAAAACAGTTCACTTACAGTTGAGATAATAAAAAGTCAGATAACAGCCCTCTCCACGACTAACTTAGTCGGAGAGCTTAATGGCTTTTTTGCATAGAGATAACAACTGGAGTTTCTCAACTCTTCCTGTACTGGAAACAATTAGACTGTACTACACATACCACTATGCTTAGCTGTACTACACATACAAATCATAATATCATCATTTTTTGGCTTCAGTGTCTCTTTAAGCAAACCAGTGAGGAGAAAAAGTTGTTACACTAGATACTGTCTCAAGTAGTGGGAAGTCTCTGGATGCTCCAGAAGCTTTCCAAATCATCCTCTATCCCACTGCTGCTGTCTGGGACCCTTTTCTTTCTCCTCACGGGCATGCTTCAATGTAAATATGGCTTGTGCATGCGCAGAAGCACAAAAAGAAAAAGCTGTGCTCAAGCTGCTTCACGCTACTAGGTAAGCACTGATTGTCACTGTACTTGCACATGCACAGTATGGTTGCATTCGTACACAGATGCTTGCTCGGCCATTAAAGAATATTTAACAAACCCTTGTGGAATATGTTTAGTGGGACCCTGCGCTGAAAAAGTCAGCAACAGATGATCAGGGAAGCCTGGGATCAGTAACAGGGTCACTATAACTGAATTTTAAAAGTTGTGCCATTTTGTTAAATACTTACAGTGGCTTGCAAAAGTATTTGGCCCCCTTAAAGTTTTCCACATTTTGTCACATTACTGCTACAAACATGAATCAATTTTATTGGAATTCCACGTGAAAGACCAATACAAAGTGATGTACACATGAGAAGTGGAACGAAGATCATACATGATTCCAAACATTGTTTACAAATAAATAACTGCAAAGTGGGGTGTGCGTAATTATTCAGCCCCCTTTAGTCTGAGTGCAGTAAGTTGCCCATAGACATTGCATGATGAGTGCTAATGACTAAATAGAGTGCACCTGTGTGTAATCTAATGTCAGTACAAATACAGCTGCTCTGTGAGGGCCTCAGAGGTTGTCTAAGAGAATATTGGGAGCAAAAACACCATGAAGTCCAAAGAACACACCAGACAGGTCAGGGATAAAGTTATTGAGAAATTTAAAGCAGGCTTAGGTTACAAAAAGATTTCCAAAGCCTTGAACATCCCACGGAGCCACGTTCAAGTGATCATTCAGAAATGGAAGGAGTATGGCACAACTGTACACCTACCAAGACAAGGGCGTCCACCTAAACTCATAGGCCAAACAAGGAAAGCGATGATCAGAAATGCAGTCAAGAGGCCCATGGTGACTCTGGACGAGCTGGAGAAGTCTACAGCTCAGGTGGGGGAATCTGTCCATAGGACAACTATTAGTCATGCACTGTACAAAGTTGGCTTTTATGGAAGAGTGGCATGAAGAAAGCCATTGTTAACAGAAAACCATAAGAAGTCCCATTTGCAGTTTGCCACAAGCCATGTGGGGGACACAGCAACCATGTGGAAGAAGGTGCTCTGGTCAGATGATACCAAAATTGAACTTTTTGGCCAAAATGCAAAACGCTATGTGTGGCGGAAAACTAACACTGCACATCACTCTGAACACACCATCCCCACTGTCAAATATGGTGGTGACAGCATCATGCTCTGGGGGTGCATCTCTTCAGCAGGGACAGGGAAGCTGGTCAGAGTTGATGGGAAGATGGGTGGAGCCAAATACAGGGCATTCTTGGTGCCTCTATTCTATGGTGCTAGACCATATCAATTTATAAGTGATACTTAAACCCATCACCATTATGCATGAAAAATTCATGCAAATGATTTTTAAAGTGCTAAAATTATTATTGAAAAACAAAGAGACTGAGTGGATTTACAGATTGGGAACTAGTTTCCCTAAAGGCTTGAACATAGAATTAGATATAAATAGTTTCATTCCAAATGGATGATGATGAGTGACGGGGTATTGTGTATATTAAGGGGTATCTTTCAATGATTCACAACTGTATGGTTATTATGAATTTGCTGTGGTTTTGCACATGTTTTAGCACATGACACTTTATTTATTTATTAATAATCATTTATTAGTTCATGTTATATATTTTTGTTGTTAGTGTGAATATTCACAATCTAGTGTCACTTCCCCTTTAAGGGAAATGTAAGGGTAATAAATTTAGGTATATACACAATATGATGAAGATGAGGAGAAAAATATGAGATTACTGGTGATAATATATGGGTATAGCACTTTTAGAATGAACTAAGCACTTTATAATAAGATTAGCACTTTCCAATAAACTGAGCTTATATGGATATTTATAAGGTATAGTTAGTCAATAATGGGGGAATATATGTGTAATTAGGTGATGTAAATAGTATATTTTTTATATTAGGTGACGTTGAATAGGGTATTGTTTTTCAATAATAATTTTAGCACTTTAAAAATCATTTGCATGAATTTTTCATGCATAATGGTGATGGGTTTAAGTATCACTTATAAATTGATATGATGGGGATTGAGTTATATTTATGCAATGAGATTCATTCGTAGGTATATATTATGCATTGTGAGAAATATGCATTGTGGGAGATGGTGCAATAGGATTAGTATATGGATTAATTTAGGCGCTTCTAGAACCAGGGATACAGATTAAGAAGGTGTTTATATGTACAAGAAGGCTGCAAAGTGTTTTAATTTATTTTTTAATAATGTATGTAGATTGATTGATTGTAATTATTTTGTAATCCATGCCGTGGATCTAATGGGTCAGCACGTTGGGGAGTAGCCTAGCAACCAGGGGGGGTGGTGTTGCGGGCGGAGCCCTGTACGGAGGAGGCGTGGCTGGTGTTTTCTATACAGACGTCGGGCGGCGATCTTCAGCCCCTGAATGAGTCACACATAGTGACGAAACGCGTCGGGCGGAGTCGGAGGTGTGCGCGCTGACGTCACGAAGCTACGAGCAGGAGAGAAAGTGTGGTGGCGTGCGGCTCCATTATATCCGTGGTAAGGAGAGTATATACCCGCTGTTATCCTGCATAAGTGTACGGAGGAGGCGCGGCTGGTGTTTTTTATTCAGACGTCGGGCGGCGATCTTCAGCCCCTGAATGAGTCACGCATAGTGCGAAACGCGTTGGGCGGTGTCGGAGGTGTGCGCGCTGATGTCACAAAGCTACGAGCAGGAGAGAAAGTGTGGTGGCGTGCGGCTCCATTATATCCGCGGTAAGGAGAGTATGTACCCGCTGTTATCCTGCATAAGTGTACAGAGGAGGCGCGGCTGGTGTTTTTTATTCAGACGTCGGGCGGCGATCTTCAGCCCCTGAATGAGTCACGCATAGTGCGAAACGCGTTGGGCGGTGTCGGAGGTGTGCACGCTGATGTCACAAAGCTACGAGCAGGAGAGAAAGTGTGGTGGCGTGCGGCTCCATTATATCCGCGGTAAGGAGAGTATGTACCCGCTGTTATCCTGCATAAGTGTACAGAGGAGGCGCGGCTGGTGTTTTTTATTCAGACGTCGGGCGGCGATCTTCAGCCCCTGAATGAGTCACGCATAGTGCGAAACGCGTTGGGCGGTGTCGGAGGTGTGCGCGCTGATGTCACAAAGCTACGAGCAGGAGAGAAAGTGTGGTGGCGTGCGGCTCCATTATATCCGCGGTAAGGAGAGTATGTACCCGCTGTTATCCTGCATAAGTGTACAGAGGAGGCGCGGCTGGTGTTTTTTATTCAGACGTTGCGCGGCGATCTTCAGCCCCTGAATGAGTCACGCATAGTGCGAAACGCGTTGGACGGTGTCGGAGGTGTGCGCGCTGATGTCACAAAGCTACGAGCAGGAGAGAAAGTGTGGTGGCGTGCGGCTCCATTATATCCGCGGTAAGGAGAGTATGTACCCGCTGTTATCCTGCATAAGTGTACAGAGGAGGCGCGGCTGGTGTTTTTTATTCAGACGTCGGGCGGCGATCTTCAGCCCCTGAATGAGTCACGCATAGTGCGAAACGCATTGGGCGGAGTCGGAGGTGTGCGCGCTGATGTCACGAAGCTAAGAGCAGGAGAGAAAGTGTGGTGGTTGCGGCTCTATTATATCCGCTGTAAGGAGAGTATGTACCCGCTGTTATCCTGCATAAGTGTACAGAGGAGGCGCGGCTGGTGTTTTTTATTCAGACGTCGGGCGGCGATCTTCAGCCCCTGAATGAGTCACGCATAGTGCGAAACGCATTGGTCGGAGTCGGAGGTGTGCGCGCTGATGTCATGAAGCTAAGAGCAGGAGAGAAAGTGTGGTGGCTGCGGCTCCATTATATCCGCGGTAAGGAGAGTATGTACCCGCTGTTATCCTGCATAAGTGTTATATTAAAGCTGGATGCTGCTTTTACAATTGGGTCCTCCTTGGCTGACTACTGGATGATTGTGATATGCTGGCATTCAAGATGCGCTTCTGGTAAGTGCATTCACGAAGGGAGAGTGACACAGTTTTCCTCATACGGTGGAGGCACTACCCCCGGGAGTGCAGGCACGGGGTGCAAATTGTAGTCAATACTGTGCACTATGTGCGTGTTTTAATTAATTTTACAGGGCTAAGGAAGCGCAGCGAATCGATTGTGACTAAATGTAATGCCTATGGTTTCTATTTAGATGACTTACTGTGAACTGTACACACTCATATATATCAATAAATAAAACCCCTCATAAAACAGTAATACATAAATGCATATTCAAGATCCACTTCTGCTGCTGCTTTAGCAGAGTGACCTCATTATGTGAAGGCAGAAAAGCTACATTTCCCAGGATAGCTGTGAGTCGGTAACAGTATGTCCAGAAAAACAATCCTACAGTCCATAAGGGAACTGCTTTAAACAACAGTGACACCAATGGGACAATAAGTATAAGGCAGGATCTAAAATATTAAAGCATTATCACTACAGGAGATGCAGATCACGGAAAACACTTGTAATGTGTTTCACATTTTCAAAAAAGCTCACAAAGTTCTACAAAATATTTATACCCACCTATATTTTCTCTCCAGATCTACAAGGATATTGCTGGGTGCTTAGTTCTCTTTCATTGGGAAAAAAACACTGATAGGCAGGGCTGGCAGTTTCATAGGGGCAAAGTGGGAAATTGCCCAGCCCAGGACCCCAGAGGCTGCCAGCTGATGGTCTCCCAGGTCTCCCCCAACTTAATGCTGATCCACCCGGGCCCTGTTTTGCTGCAATGTGCTCCCTCCGGCCTCAATTTATTGCAGAGTGCTTCTTCGGGTCCCGATTTACTGCAGCGGAGCATTCTCACCTGTCCAGCTGGTGCTCTCACTCCTTTCGTCATTGTCCTTTCCTCTCCATCCCCACTGTGAGTATGCATATAACTCAGAGGAATGTAGAAAAGGCGCTGGCAAAGATGGAGACAGAAAGACAGGGCCAGAGAGGTGAGAATGCTCTGCTACAAACACTTTAATAAATTGGGTCCAGGGAACAAACACAACTCAACGCTGCTACTTGGGGTGGGTGGGGAACAAAGGGGCCAAAAATGCTATCTTGGGGGGTAGGACACACCTAATGCTGCATTTGGGGGAGGGGGCACTGAGCATAATGCTGCTATATTAAGGGGAGGGTGTGGGGTCAGGGGGACTCCATGATAATTTTTGCCCTGGGCCCATTTTATCTAGAAGCAGCCATGCATTGAGAAGAGTATGGAGGATGCCATATAGCTATCATATTTTTTTTGTTTTCTTTTAAAGCTATCTGTTTGACTGTTATGCTGATCTTTTAGCTTCACACTTGTCTGAGTCAGACACCTGCAATCAGCAGGCAGCTAATTGAGACAAAATGAGTCAGAACACCAGAATGATTCAGAATTCACAGGAGGCAGATGATCAACACAATGGACAAGCAAATAGCATTTTAAAAAGGAAATAAGCAAGGCACTTCCCTAAATGACCCCGTAGGGAGAGAGATATAAAGCCTGCCATATTTATTTGTTTTCAAACAATGCGCATTGCCTGGGTGTTCTGCTGATCTTCCCCTCCAGCATTTTAAGCCACAGACTCAGAATGTAGATCAAGTGCCCTAAGTAAGGCTTTATTCACACTATACACCTTGCTATGCGTATTTCAGCAGCATAAAGTGTGTGATATGCGGTCTGAAGTCCTTTAACCACCCTGCTCGATGTTCCCACTTCTTTCTGCAAAGCACAGCAGTACATTATGGAAGAGCAGCGCTGCATTCATTTTTGTCTGAAGGCAGCGCGGTCCCATTCAGTGTCTGTGAATGAGATCAGCGTTGCAACGTCCAGCAACACCTAGATGGCTAAGTCACTGATTCAGTCACTCCGTGGCCTGACATGTTGCTAAATGAACATAGTTCCAATGTTTGGTTTTAAGAAGGCACAACTGTACTTGTCATAACTTTAACAGTGGAAGGGGGGGGGGGGGCACAGATGTTTTGGTTCCTTTTAGGCTACAAATCCCTAATGGCTCCAGTTCTCCATGACGAGTTCAATAGTCTGTAACACCCTGCCTCACAAGCCCTACAATGCAGCCATATCACTCCACACCTTGGACAGATGAAGGCTAAACAGCTTGGCACAACTGTCAGCAAGTTGCATGAGATGATTCTATAGAATTAATAAGAATGCCATTGCCTTATAAACCAGTGACTCTACATGTATGCCTAGCTTTTCAGACACTGCCTTATAAACCAGGGGTTCTACATGCATGCCTGGCTTTTCAGGCACATAAAAGATTGATTTGCATGTACACTCAACAATCAGGAAGTGAAGCATTATGGAAGTAACGTCTTGCTCCCTTGAAATTAAATATTTGAAAATACCTTTGGTACTATAAAATAACATTTTTATTTAGCAAACCTATTTCAGTAGAGAGGGATTTTGGGTTTCCTCAGATTTTCTATAAAAACATTAGTAGTTGGGGTTTTCTGTTACTTGTCTTGGTACTCTGCAACACCTCTGCCTTCCATTGAGTCATATCAATCGATATCTTGCACTGATAAAAGCCCAAAAAACCTGAAACAGCTGCCTGTCTTATGAGGCTATAAATGTGTGTAAAAGCAGTTATTGCCCTTGTGAAGCTAAATATTGGCAAATGCCTTCTGTTTTAGAAAGGAAACATTGTAATTAGTGTGGACAAGTGGTATTCATTGTGATGAATAGCAATGTTTGCGCTGCCCACAAAAGAGCGTGCAACAGTGTGTTGTGTGCTGCAACACTTACAGGAAGAATGGAGCTACTTAAAACAATAGACCTGTCATGTACCGAACATTGTCAACTGTCCACTATTCAACAGAGTTGGTTCACAAAGCTGAGGTATTTTTCACCTTAACTGTAAAGCTGGCCATACACTGGCCCGATTTGCTGCCGTTTCGACAGCAGATTCGATCACTGGGATCGAATCTGCTGCCAATCGTTCGTGCTACACGCCGAATTTCGATCCACTTCGTCCGATCCCGTCGATCGCTCCGTGTGGAAAATTACCGTCGATCGCCCGCGGGTAGGGAGCGTGTCGCTAGCGGCGTTCGATTGCCCGACGACCGACACAATAGAGCCGCATACATTACCTGCTCCGCCGGCACGACTACCCCCGGTCACCGCTGCTCCATGTCCGCGCTGGTCTCCGGCATGCTTCAGTTCCTCCTGCCCGGCAGGAAGTTTAAACAGTAGAGGGCGCTCTACTGTTTAAACTTCCTGCCGGGCAGGAAGAAGCAAAGCATGCCGGACCTGGAGACCAGAGCGCAGACAGAGCAGCGGTGACCGGGAGGACTCGCGCCGGCGGAGCAGGTAATGTATGCGGGGGGGGGGAGCGGCGGCACCACCACCACCACAACAGATTGTGAACGGTTTCAGGCTGAAATCGGTTCACAATCTGTTTGCAGTAAAGGTAGCCATACGATCCCTCTCTGATCAGATTCGATCAGAGAGGGATCTATCTGTTGGTCGAATCTGATGGCAAATCGACCAGTGCATGGCTACCTTAAGGAGAGCTAATGCATGAGATAACAAATAAGAAGAGATAATTCATGAGATAAACAGATAAGGGGCTTGATTTACAAAACGGTGCTAACTTTAGCACTGGCCCTTAGCACGTCTAAACTCAGTTGAAATGTGAGAAGTAGTGATCGTGCGCAAAGTACCGCGCGCAAAGTTTTGCGCGCACACTGCACAAAGCGCAGGGCGCTACGCGCGAAGTGCCCACTAAAGCCTATGGGACTTAGCGAGCGCATAGGACTTTGCGCGCGCAAAACTTTGCGCGCGGTACTTAGCGCACGATCTGATTGAGAAAACTGGTGCTAACCTACTTAGCACCCTGGTTAGCGCGCCTTAAGACTTTAGACGTGCTAAGTAGGTTAGCACCTCTTAGTAAATTAAGCCCAAGGAGAGATAAATCATGAGTTAAGTCAGTTAAGGAGAGATACATCATAAGTTAAATAAGAAGAGATAAATCATGAGTTAAGTTAAATAAGGAGAGATAAATCATGAGTTAAGTTAAATTAGGAGATAAATCATGAGTTAAGTAATTTAAGGAGAGATAAAATGTGAGTTAATAAGTAAGGTGAGATAGTTCAACAGAAAAGCTTTGTGAATCAGCCCCAATGGGCTTCATTCACTAAGACAAATAGCATGCCTTATCAAAGTTAGCACGCCTTATCAAAGTTAACATGCCTTGTCAGAGTAGCATAGCGAACGTATGCCTGCTAATTGGCAATGACCAGAACTCCACTCGTCCTGCCCTGAGCCCCTGCAGGTTCCTAGCACTCTCTATGCTACTCTGATAAGGCATGTTAACTTTGATAAGGCATGCTATTTGTCTTAGTGAATCGAGCCCAATGTGTTAACTGGCAATGCAGTGTGTATAGTGAGAATGGACACTGACAACAAGATTATACCGATGTACATTGTAACTACTTTGTATTATGTAGGAAGAGAGCCCGAGAGGCACAAATAAAAGGCTCTCAATGCTCCTAGCCTTCATTACAGATCGCTGGAGGAAAGCAGTTTTGAGAAACACGGTCTAGACTCTCATATGAGTGTGGCACATATCAGGGCTTTTTGTTCCTTCCTTTTCAATAATGACAAGCGAGGGCAGAGGCACTTCAAGTGGCAGAAACTCCCTTGAGTGGAAGCACATTTAACATTTGAAGAAAGCATCTAGGCTTGATTGTGTGACAAGGAAACTGATGTGTAAGTGCAAGGTACGAAGCTGACATCTCCTGCACTGGCTGTCATCATTGCCGCCAGGCCCAGACAGCCTCCTCTTTTCCTACTTTACCCTAGACTGAAATTCACAAGACATGACTCACCTCATGTTACATCTGCAATCATTCCTGCAGCAAATGGATAGCCAAGCAGTTAAAATTTCATAATGCCCGACAACATAAATCTTCACTCAAGTTTCTTTAGTAGTACTCACGCTTTTTAATAATTTACAGATGAAGCCTAGTGACTATGTAACTAAAAGGAATCATAATCTGCACAGACATGATATTGCAAGTTAGAGCCTAAACAAAGCACTAGTCCTATCTTTAGTAAATGTTATGGTTGCCAATATGAGAGCTCATGGGGAGGAAGCCATGTGGGAGCTATTTGTAAAGAAACTGAGATCAAGGTTGATTCACCTAATTCCTGCTCATGAGCTGTTTGCAGACCTTTGTAAAGGCTAGTTTCCATATCGTGTGTTTTCAGGCGCGCTTATGGAAACGGGATCGCAGGGACATCAAAGAGTGCATAGACTGCACCTTCTGATGTTTCCATACATGGGCAGCGATTCACAATTGAATCACCATGCTTGGTTTGCTGCATTTCGGGGGAACTTCAGCCTCCAATCCCATTCAGTATAATAAATGAAATCACAAGCCCCACCCCTTGCCGGGAATGACGCGTAGTTGCAGAGCCCCGTGAAACAAGCCCTTAGGCAGCAAATCCAAAGCTAGTGAATATTTAACAAATCCAGTGGCTCTGCACCGCATGGAAACAAGCCCTTAGGCAGGAAATCCAAAGCTAGTGAATATTTTAGAAATCCAATAGGACTGGAGACATCACAGATAACTTTTTTTCTGAAAATAGTAAAAAACTTTTTCACTTTCTATAGAACTACAAAGGGGGTATAGGATGCGTTACTGGGTTATTATTTAGTATAAAAGTTGACAATGTTAAACCTCACAATGTCAAAGGCCAGTCCCTGTCACTGTGCATGAATCAGACCTCCAAGGGGGATTTTAGATTGTTTTATGCTTGAAGCAAGCTTAAAGGATACCCGAGGTGACATGTGACATGGTGAGATAGACATGGGTATGTACAGTGCCTACCACACAAATAACTATGCTGTATTCCTTTTTTTCTTTCTCTGCCTGAAAGAGTTAAATATCAGGTATGTAGGTGGCTGACTCAGTGATGACTCAGACAGGAAGTGACTACAGTGTGACCCTCACTGATAAGAAATTTCAACTATAAAACACTTTCCTAGTAGAAAATGGCTTCTGAGAGCAGGAAATGAGATAAAAAGGGCCAATAGTTCATAGATTTTAATTAGCAGAAATCAAGCCGCGCTAGGTGGATTAAAAAAGTTAAATTCAAACAATAGAGGTATAGCAAAGATGGAGCTGCACAGAACAAAACCTCCCCTGGTAAAAGTCAATTCACTTGAAATAACTGGCGCTCACTGTCCAAATAGTACAAACATCCTCAGATGGTTGGTTCTTCAGAACGTATCTACACCTTTAACTGGAAAAGACATAAGAGACAGAAACACATCATAGTGTAGGATGCCTGTACAGCATTGTTTTTCCACCTCCGTGCACCCCGATACCCGCATGCAAGAACGCACCAACAGTGTCAACAATCTCTGCCACCTGAGGGATGGGGGATCTGCACACCCCCCTTTTAAATCTCGCTCACCAGATTGTCTCTTTTATGCTTGCATGTTACTCCACGTCGTAATTCCAGTAGCCAAATACCTCATAAGACAAATGAACTTATCATGTGTAAAAACGTTATTTAATTGGCTTCTCGCCTAAAGTCTCGGTTAAAAGCATATCTCACACTCTCCGTAGCCCGCGGGAAAGGTTCCGGTCTCGGCCGTGCAGACTGCTTACTCCATTAGTGCGGCTCCTAAGCTCCGCCCTGGGCGGAGCTTAGGAGACGCGCTGAAGGAGTAAGCAGTCTGCACGGCCGAGACCAGAACCTTTCCCGTGGGCTATGGAGAGTGTGAGATATGCTTTTAACCGAGACTTTTTAATGTACGCATATGAATTTTTAGGCGAGAAGCCAATTAAATAACGTTTTTACACATGATAAGTTCATAAATTTTAGCTCTGGCATACTTCAATTTATGTGTCATTGAGCAAAAACAATAAGATAGTTAAAACTTAAAAAGTAGATTTAAACATAAATTACAACTGTGTTAGATCTTAAAAAGTCATTTTTAGGCGAAGGAAGATAGATACAATTGTTTATTTCATTAGTTTATTTTCGCCTCAGGTGTCCTTTAAACTAAGGACAACTGTGTATTCACATAGCTACCTGTTGGCTTCCCCTTCTGCCCCCTGGTCTCCTGCTAGTCCAACATCACAACCATTGAATTGCTCCCACCTTTGCATACCTACTTACAGCATTAGTGTTTACAATAGCAAACATGAATAGCAGAGGCACTAGGCAACAGTGGCCATGTCTCAGTATATGTGCATCCTTGATTAGGGGTTCAGTTTATTTTTTGATACACTAGGAAAATCAGGGTGAAGATGTTGGTCCTCATCTGAAGATCTCTGTAAAGCCTTATGTGAGTTCATTATAAATAGGTGCATAAGACTATCCATTTCTTTATACTTTATGCTTAAAGGACTTACGAGGCGAAATACAGAAAAAAAGTTAATTACCTTACTGTAATAGCAGACCTCAGGGCAGACGATCTACGGCTCCCTTGCACTTTCCAGCTGCTTTGTTCTGTAAATCAGTCATTTTCTAGGCATTTTTTAGGCATTTTTTAGTCATTTTTTCATATTTTAGCACTGCAGTGCACAGCAAGTTCTTTGATACTGGCCAGTATTGATTAGTGCAATTATTGAATAGGTATGAATTTATGTGTGGGATCTATTGAGATTAACTTTTAAGACTACTGGTGTATTTTGAATAAATTTACATTTTATTAACTCCAAATTGCATAATTGATATGTAAAGGCGCAGGTATTATATATATTTTTCTCATATATTGCTTGAAGGGGATGAGAGTGTAAAACCCCAATTAATTACCTTGCTGCCAATTAAGTGGAACTGTTTCATATTGAATTACAGCGCGGCGACATAACATTTTTATTTTTATATTTAGTTTGCTCTCATACTGTTGCCAGCAGCTGGTATGATGGAGGACAATTCTAATAATATTTTTGACTATAGCTCAGACCTGTGGAAATACAGGGAAGATAGATTGAATAGGATTGAATCGTTTTTCCATTCAGGGAATGAAAGACCAATTAACAATCATGATGATGATGTAATTAAGTACAATTGCCGCAAACTTGAGAAATTACTTACCCAAGAAACTAAGAATCTTTGGGAAATTTATACACTTGATAGATACAGGGAGCAGGGGAAGTGTCCACCTGGTTTAGAAGTTTATAAAAATTTAGCTTATGATTTACACACAGAAGAAATTCAGGAAAGTTGGGACAGGATGTTTAAATCATTTTCTATGCAAGTACTGGAGTTTGTTAAAGAAGTGCGGGAGATGCAGGTTATGGCGAGAAGTGAGGAAGTTAGGAGTCTCTATGGGAAATTAGAATCGTTTGCAGATAACGAGACCTTTAAGAATTTAGATTGGAGTATACAGGGGAGGTTAATTAGAATGGAGGAAGAGATTATGCAGAGGAAATTAAAGAAATTCACAAGAGATTCAGTACATTGTGAAGATTTGCAACCATTTAGGTGCAGGGGAGGTGAGCAGGAAGTGGACAGTCAGGAAATACAAGACACTAGTGAAACACAGTTAGTGGTCTTAGATGAGTATGTAGCGACACCAGACCAGACACCAATTGGGGAGAAGAATTTAAAAACAGGGAGTACAAGCAAGGATGATCTAGAAATTAATGGGGAGAAAGCCATCTCAGAACAGTACGAATTGGAGACCAATCAGGGGGAGGGGAGGGGGGAGGGGGTTAGAGTACAGACACCAAAGAAGGTTGTTAGAACAGTGGAGGAAAAGAAGAATAAGACGAGTAGCAAAAGGACAAAGGGTAGAATTAGCTTTGGCAGTAAAGACCATTTAGTGGATATAACGGCTATAGGGTTAGACAAACCACCAATACCTTTGGAAACCAATGTAATTGTACAGATTCCAACACACAATAAATTTCAACCCCTAACTAATACTCAGGAGGCCCCGAGGAGATCCTTAAACTTTATAGATTATAGAGCAGTGCTAGACCAGAGAGGCAAAGCCCCAGAAAAAAGAAAAATGGAATTAAGATCTAACATGAAAACGCCACATCATAGTCAGAGTGGGGCGCAAAATAATAGAATTACGAACCATTTTTTATACAGGGGAAGGGCAGAGGAGCCAAAGCTAGAGGCAGTAGGGGGAGGGGCCGTGGTAAAAAAGAAAAAATAAATGAAAAGGATGAAGTAAACATGGGACCAAAAGAAATAAGAAATGGGATATTTAATCTCAGCAATCGAAGTTTGAACAAATCGGAAGTAACACTGCTAAAGAAGGGATTGAATTTTGCCCCAACTAATAAACTGAACAAGTTTGACACTTTTGTCGGCATTAAGAAATACATGCGACAATTGTGCCTAAAAAAATATTTTTTAAAAAAAGAACCAATAATGAATTTAAATAGAGATGTTTATATGCACACCAATTTGAAAGAAAGATCGAAATTTAACCCCACTTATGAAATGAGTGACTCTATGATCACTTTTGAAAATATGGTTTTGAGAGATATGAGGAAAATTAAATTAAAAAAGAACTCTAATTTGACAGCCGAGGAAAAGAAGGCAATTAAAGCTTTGAGAGAGGATCCATCCATAGTGATAAGACCTGCAGATAAGGGGGGGGGGGTTGTTGTTCAAGACACCACTGAATACATGAAAGAAGCGAATAGACAACTGCAGGACAAAAAAACATATGAGATTCTTAACAATAACCCCAGTCAGAAATTCCAGGGGGAAATGGAAACCCTATTAAGAAAAGGTAAAGAAGAAGGTATATTAATGGAAAAGGAATTTGATTATTTAATCCAACAACATCCGCGATTACCGGTATATTATCATTTGCCGAAAATACACAAGAGGGTCAGTGACCCACCCGGGAGACCTATCATCTCAGGGATTGGGTCACTGACCTCAAATTTATCAGAATACATTGATGAATACTTGCAGAAAGTAGTAATTAAGACTGACTCATATGTCAAAGATACCGGACATATTTTACGGATTTTGGGGGATATTGAATGGAAACCAGGGTACATCCTGTGTGTAGCCGATATAAGTTCATTATACACAGTTATTGATCATAAGTTGGGAACTATGGCAGTGTCACACTTCCTGGAAAAAATGACAACGATGCAAAAAGAACAAATTGGATTCATAGAAGAAGCTATATTGTTTATACTAACTCATAATTATTTTATGCATGATTCCAAATATTATCTGCAGAGGGTGGGGACCGCGATGGGGACGAGGTTCGCGCCGGGGTTCGCTAACTTATTTATGGCCTACTGGGAGGAGATTATTTTGGGGGGGCCGGGGGGCCCCGGTGCGGACCTCGTCCTTTGGAAGCGGTTCATAGATGACACGCTTTTTGTATGGAAGGGGGGGGAGGAGAAACTGAAGGTGTTTGTGGAATGGTTGAATGTGAAAAATGATTTCAATTTGAATTTTGTTTGTGAATATAGTGAGGAAAGGGTTAACTATTTGGATCTAGAGATTTATATTGAACGTAATGAGGTGAAAACAAAGACTTATTTTAAAAGGGTTGACACAAATAGTTATATTTTGAGAGACAGTTGCCATTTATTTAAGTGGTTGAGCAATGTTCCGAGGAATCAGTTCACTAGAATAAGAAGGAACTGTACTGATGTATCTATTTTTGATGAACAGGCTGATGTATTGAAACAAAGATTCGCTGAAAAGAAGTATGATGAGCAAAGGCTGCAGGATGATATAAGAAATGTAAGAACTCTGAATAGAAACGATTTATTGAAAGAAAAAAGTAAAATTGAATCCACACCTCCATTGGGGATTTTACTGCAGTACAGTGATCAATCGAGGGACATTAGGAAGGTAATAGAAACCCACTGGCATATATTGCAGCAGGACAAAACTTTAAATGGCATACTGACAGAGAGACCGAAGTTGATTTTGAAGAGGGCCTCTAATTTAAAGAATATGATTGCCCCAACGGTGACTGAAATACAACCAACAGTGGTGAAAAAGGATGGGACATTTAAGAGATGTGGCTTTTGTTTTCCGTGCAGGAACACGAGAAAAGCAGCACCAATCAGTGGTTTTACATCCAATGTTACTGGGGAGGAGTTTAAGATAAGCGGAAATTTGAACTGTGAAACATCTGGTGTAATTTACGTTATAGAATGTGGATGCAAAAAACAGTATGTGGGGAGGACTAAGAGGAAATTATTGGAAAGAATTGGAGAACACGTTAGCCACATTAAAGGTGGTAAAAGTAAACATCCGCTAAGCAAACATTTTAAAGATTGCCCTTTGGGTACACTAAATACCTTGAAGTTTTATGCGCTTCAAAAAGTAGAGAAGGACTGGCGAGGAGGAGATTATATTAAAAAAATGTCCCGAGCCGAATCACAATGGATATTCACACTAGACAGTCTAGCGCCGAAAGGGTTAAACCTGGACATAGAATTGTTTGCATTTTAGCAAACAAGGCGGTACCTATGTGAGGAGTTGAAGGAGGAGGCATGTCCCAGTGGCTATGAAATAGCGGGGGAGTATCCAATAGAGCAAGCCCTGATGAAGGTAGGCGTGCCTACTGAAACCGGTCGGCAATTGGAAGCAGAGTGGTGACGTCACCCACAACTCCAAACACGCATATCGGAGCTCTCCCCGTGTGCTGCACGAACCTCAAGCAGCGGGTCTCCGGCCGGGACCTGTGTAACAACGATCGTTAGTTGCTGGGAACGCAGCCTGACCCACTCCTCCCCAGTCTAGAAAACTGCTACAGACTTGAGTGGACGAACACTAAAGGAAGTATCCAAGCTAAGCAACGGAACCGTGAGTGTGTGGGCTATCAAAAGCCTTAACCCTACCATTGGAACAACTGATCATTTTTAGAAGAAGTTGCATGTCAGCGAATTATAATACCAAACTGATTACTCTCAGAAGAAGCTGTATGCCAGCAAGGGAAGAAACTTCAGTCATTTTCTAGGCATTTTTTAGGCATTTTTTAGTCATTTTCTAGGCATTTTTTAGTCATTTTTTCATCTTTCATCTTCCTTAACCCTACCATTGGAACAACTGATCATTTTTAGAAGAAGTTGTATGTCAGCGAACTATATAATACCAAACTGATTACTCTCAGAAGAAGCTGTATGTCAGCAAGGGAAGAGACTTCAGTCATTTTCTAGGCATTTTTTAGGCATTTTTTAGTCATTTTTTCATATTTTAGCACTGCAGTGCACAGCAAGTTCTTTGATACTGGCCAGTATTGATTAGTGCAATTATTGAATAGGTATGAATTTATGTGTGGGATCTATTGAGATTAACTTTTAAGACTACTGGTGTATTTTGAATAAATTTACATTTTATTAACTCCAAATTGCATAATTGATATGTAAAGGCGCAGGTATTATATATATTGTTCTGTAAATCCATTTGTCATTAGAGGCCCCGACCCAGCCCAGGGTTGCCTTATCTCAGGGCGATTAGAATCGCCGCCTTAAAAAATCCTCTGCCTGCGCAATTTGCATAGCCGCTACTGCGGCTGCGCAGGATTACAGCTCTTCCCGGGGCACATCGCCGCCCTGTATACTCTGTAACACGTCATGTGGGCGTCACCACATGACCGCCCACATGACTGACTGCACGTCAAGCCAGTTGCGCCCCCTTAGCAGAGAATACCAGCGCTGAACTCAGCGCTGGTATTCTCTGCTAAGGGGGCGCGGCTGCCATGACGTGCAGTCAGTCATGTGGGCGGTCATGTGGTGACGCCCACATGACATGTTACAGAGTATACAGCGCGGCGATGTGCCCCGGGAAGAGCTGTAATCCTGCGCAGCCGCAGTAGCGGCTATGCAAATTGCGCAGGCAGAGGATTTTTTAAGGCGGCGATTCTAATCGCCCTGAGATAAGGCGACCCTGGGCTGGGTCGGGGCCTCTAATGACAAATGGATTTACAGAACAGAGCAGCTGAAAAGTGCAAGGGAGCCGCAGATCGTCTGCCTTGAGGTCTGCTATTACAGTAAGGTAATTAACTTTTTTTCTGTGTTTCGCCTCGTAAGTCTTTTAATCATCAACTGACCTCTATGCCACTCATACTGCATCTGGAATTCCCTCAAGTCTCTAAGTGAACGGAGCTGTTAAGATGCTGTGTCACTCACATAGAGGTGTATCCCTACATGGAGAGTCTGCTTACCATTACTAATAAATAGGAAAATTGATACTCACCTTGTAATTTTCCTTTCCTGGTGCATCTCCATGTCGGCATACTGATGGGTTAGCTCCGCCCCTTTAACCCCTATAGGACCAATCAAAATACTACATATATATGGTCCCTCCCCCTTCCACCGCATTCTCGTAAATAGAACTCAGACACGATGGACAAGGGTGGGACGTATGCCGACATGGAGATGCACCAGGAAAGGAAAATTACAAGGTGAGTATCAATTTTCCTATTTCCCTGGTGCCTCCATGTCGGCATACTGATGGGATATGCGTAGTATACAAAAAAAGAGACCAATCGGGAGGGTGCTGTTTAGACAACTTATTTATGACTTGCAGACAAAACACTCTTCCCAAAGTCAACAGTGGTTAACAATGCAGGATTCACTCTGTAGTGTCTAATAAAAGTGTTGGGCGATGCCCAGTTTGCCGCCTTGCAAATATTTAACAAAGAAATTCCGGCCGAAGCTGCCCAAGAAGAGGATATGCTTCTTGTAGAATGGGCTGAGGTACAGGAAGGTGCTTCTGACCCTCTGGCTCTATATGCTGCCCTGATGAGACGCACTATCCATGCTGCAATGGTTCTCGTCATCACTTCCTTCCCCTTTCTGGGTCCTGCTGGATTCACAAAGAGGTGTTCAGATCTCCTGAAGTCATTCGTCATATTCAAATAATGCCTTAAACATCTTGCGATATCCAAGGGGTGTCCGTTAGGGAACATGTCCTCTCTTGGAAAAGCTGGCAATGTCCATTCTTGGTTCAAGTGTTTTATTGACACCACCTTTGGCAAAAAATGTGACATGGGCCTCAGTACCACTCTGTCCTGGAAGAAGACTAAAAAGGGATCCTTATACCCCAATGCTCTTAATTCTGACACCCTTCTCCCTGATGATACTGCTACCAGAAATGCAGTTTTCAAGGTTATGTTCCAGATTGAACAATCTTCCAGAGGTTCAAAAGGTTCTGTTGATAGATATTCAAGAACTAACGGAAGATCCCAGCTTGGACAGATCTTTTGTAATGGAGGCCTTAGCTTCATTATAGCTTGAAAATACTGTTGTATAGATCTATGCGTTGCCAGTTGTGACCCAATCAGAGCTGAGATCGCAGATATCTGGACTCTAAGAGTCCTTACTGTTAATCCCATATCAAATCCTGATTGTATGAACTCCAAGACATGAGGTACTGATGGTAGTAGATAATCCACCTGTTTCTGTAAGGAAAATTCAATGAACCTCTTCCATACTCTAAAATACGTCTTGTTGGTGGACGATTTTCTGGCCTTAAGTAGAGTCTCTGTTACAGATCTTGAGAACCCCGCCTTTAGCAAGTTTTACCTTTCAATTTCCAGGCAGTTAATGCCATTCTCTGTAGATGCTGATGTCTCAGGTCTTCCTGAGTTAAGAGATCTGGAATCAGAGGCAACTTCCAGTGTGGTGCAGTTGACATCTTGAGAAGTAGAGGGAACCAAGGCCTCTTGGGCCAAAAGGGTGTTATCACTATTGCTTCTATCTCCTCCTGCTGCAATCTGTTCAGGAATCTCAGGATCAGCGGAGTTGGAGGAAAAGCATACACCAGGTCTGCATTCCACTTCTGTGTCAGAGCATCCACTCCCTCTGCTTTTTTCGACGGGAATCTGGAGAAGAACCTTGGTAACTGGTGATTCGCTTCCGAGGCAAACAAGTCCACTTGTGGCAGTCCCCATCTTTGGACTATTATCTCGAAGATCTCTCTCTTCAACCTCCACTCGTTGCTCTTTATTAGGTTTCGGGATAAGAAATCTGCTCGTGCATTCTGTGATCCCGGTAAGTATACTGCTCTTAATGCCAACAGATTCCTTTCTGCCCAGTACATGAGAGGATATACTTCCTTCATTAGAGACCTGCTTCTTGTGCCTCCCTGTTTCTGTACATAGGCTACTGCTGCCTTGTTGTCCATTTGTAGACATATCGCTCTTCCCTTCAACAGATGAGCAAAGGCCTGTGTTGCCATGAATGCTGCCCTTAGTTCCAAGATGTTGGACACTACAACTGTATCCTTAACTGGATACAAGATGCTGGCATCTGACGTAACTATGGTCCAACAGTAAGAGGACAACTGATTGGCGCTGCACAGATTCTGTCGGTTCATCCACCATAGCAGAGATATTCTGACTTGCATCGGGATTCTGATGGTTTGTGTCATTGACACGTGATTCCATTGACTCAACAACATGTCCTGTAATGGTCTCATGTGCCACCTGCTCCATTTCACCATCACTATGGTCGAAGACATTGTCCCCAGTACGTGTAGACATGCCTTTGCTGTCACCTTTCTTTGTCGCGCCATCCAGCTTGTCTTCTTTATTATATCCTGAACCTTTGTTTCTGGTAATGATACTGTGTCCTTTACTGTATCGAACACTGCCCCCAGATATGTTATTACAGTGCTTGGTTCGAGTTGACTCTTTTCGGTATTGATGATCCAACCTAGACTGGAGAGAAACTGCCTTACCCTCTGTGAGTCTCTTAAGAGTTCTTCTCTGGATTTTGCTAGGACCAATATATCGTCCAGATAATGATGGATCCTTATTCCCTGGGTCCTTAGCTCTGCTATTGCTGAGAGTAAGACTTTTGTGAATGTTCTCGGAGACGTGGAGAGTCCGAACGGCAGCGAACAGAATTGCAGATGAGTGTTCTTCATTGAGAACCTTAGAAATCTCTGGAACTGTTGACATATTGGTATGTGGAAATATGCATCTTTTAGATCTATTGATATCAACCAATCTCCTGGAGACACTGCCAGAACTATTGACTGTAAGGATTCCATCTTGAATTTTGGAACTTCTATGGATCGGTTCAGATATTTCAAGTCTATTACCGGTCTGTATCCTCCTGATTTTTTCTGGACTAGAAAAAGAGGAGAGTAGATCCCTTTTAGTCTTTCCGAATCTGGAACTGGCAACACGACCTTCTGGGCTATTAGCTCCTGAATGTATTGTTCCAGAATCAGTCTCTTTGAAGGGTCCCCTGGAATTCTTGTGGGTACCCATCTGTCCCTTGGCTTTTTTCGAAACTTCCATTTGTGGCCTTTGTTGATCACTGAATAGACCCATGGTTCTTGCACTTTCTCCACCCAGACCCTGCTGAAAGCTCTTAATCTTGATCCTACTGTCAATGTCTGGGTGGGCGCACCTTCAAAAGGGCTGCTTCTGCTGGCCTCCGGGCTTGACTGTTGTTTTTAAAGACCTTGCCAAATTCGCCTGGGTACTCCTCCAATTCTTCCTGAAGGATCTTCCCGGCTTGTAACTCTTTGCGTCCGTGAATCTATTTGTCGTTTGCCTCTTCTGATTAGGATAATTCTTTTTGGATGCTCTATCCTGTGGCAACAGCCCAGATTTTCCACCTGTTACCCTTGAGATGGCTTTGTCCATTTCCTTGCCAAATAGAGATGACCCATCAAAGGGAATCTTGACCCAGCTTTGTTTTGATCCTATATCTGCACTCCAGTGCTTTAGCCATAGTGCTCTCTTGGCAGTAACTGAGTTCAACATCACCCTAGCAGAAGCCCTTAATGTATCCATTGCTGACTCGCTAATGAAATCTGCTGATAATTTTAAATCGTCAAGAGCTGAAATTATCTCTGCTCCGTCCACTCCCCTCAAAATAGCCTCTTCTATATTCGATATCCATATCGTCATTGCTCTTCCTACTGATGTTAAGGCAATTGCTGGCTTGCAAATCTGCCCTGCTGTTAGATAGATTTTTTTAAGATCATTGTCTATTCTTCTATCTAGGACATCCTGAAATGTTATAGTATTTTCCATGGGAAGCGTGACGTGTTTCATTAATCTAGATAAAGATGCGTCTACTGTGGGAGAAGAAGATAAGAATGGAGCTTCTTCTTCCTTAACTGGATACAGCTTGGCAAACTTATTGTGCAAAGATGTTTTGTTCTCGACTTTCCCCCATTCTTCTAGGACAATACTCTTGATTTCCTTCATCAAGGGAAAAGAGCAAGGTTTCTTTGACAAGTGAGAATAATATTCTTTATTTTGGGACTGTTCTTCAGGAGGATCCTTCCATTCCAGAGCTTCCTTAACTGCTGACACAAATGGTGCTGTAAGAGAAAAGTTAAAGAGGCCTGATGAAGCCTCCTCATCTGAAGCCTCCTGCTCCGCCTGTTTGTCTGCTACCGGAGGATCCGCTTGCGACGTACTTGGCGTAGCAGCGAGAGTAGCCACTTCCTCTCTTACTACCTTGCGAATCACATCCACTAAATCTTCTGTCTTTGTTTCGTTTTCCTTTGCTAGTTGCCCCAAGCATGAAGAACAAAGTCTTTCCCTGCCTAGCCCTATTAGGGCATGCCCAGCATTGTCCTTTTTCAGGCATTAAACGCCTTCTCGGAGATCTGGATCTGGACCTTGATTGCCGAGATCTGTAAGGTTGCTTATAGTATGCAGATGAGGACCCTTGACGTGATCTAGAACTTGAATGACGACTTTGAGCTCTTCCGCTTCTGTGCCTTGATGGTGATCGAGGGCTATTAGCACCTCTTTGACCAGGCGGGACCACATAAGAGCTGAAAAATATAATTTATATATATAAGCTCAGTGATCATAAAAGGATGCTTTTTTTTTTTTTTTTTTTTTTTTTTTTATATATCACCCTTACCCAGAGGGACTATCTTGATCATCAGCCTCAGCAGAGACGTCCACTGCAGAGCAAACAAAAAAAACTGAGTATTATAGGCCAATCCTATCCAGACAAACAACTTCTGATTGACAAAAAGACAGTTCTAGATAACTCACAGCATGAAGTATACAAAGATGTTCTTCTTTCATCAGCTTCCTGCATGATAGCATATGCTAGAACAGCGCCAGACCAGCACCACCTCAGGAGAGCAGTCCCACAGCGTCCACAGCGTTGGCAGATCAGCCTTGGACTGAACGCTGCCATTCCTGCTTAAAAGCGCCGCCTCCCCGCCGCGCAACAACGCGCTGTCGTCACTGCCTCCTTTGCCCTGAAGCAATATGGCCGCTCTGACTTCCGACCTCCCGGAGACTCCCCCCGTGAGGTCGCGCATGCGCAGAAGAGACTTCCGCCCGCCGAGCAGCCACGCTACCATGTTCCGCCGCCATTACCTCTTCCTGTAGTCTGGGAACACTCCAATCCGACTCCTGCTAATGCTGCAAAGAACAACCCATGCCATGTGGACGTCTCTTCTCCAGCATTTAGCTGAAAACTGCGCTGGCACCCTTCCTGCTGATAACAGACAGGTATTTGGGTATCATATGGGCGCATTTAGCTGCCCTATCACAGGAAGCATAACCTGTGCTTTGGGTAAGGGGAACTGTATATACCTATAAACTATAAAGAAAAAGAAAATAATAATAAAAAATAATATAAACTTTAAGAAGAAAGAAAATTCGGTCCTATAGTGTCTGAGGACAAGAAAAAGAATGCGGTGGAAGGGGGAGGGACCATATATATGTAGTATTTTGATTGGTCCTATAGGGGTTAAAGGGGCGGAGCTAACCCATCAGTATGCCGACATGGAGGCACCAGGGAAAAAGGAGGCAGTACTATAAAGCCATAGGTGGGTTACTTGCATCTTCACAATACTGTACCAGTTTTCCCCTGAGCACCAAAGTGTTAAGGGGCTGCACAGGCAACTAGTGAAGGATCACTGTTACGGCAAATAGGGAAGACTTGACAAAATATTAAGAAAATAATGACTTAATTGTAAAGAGTGCACTATTTACAGGTAAAATAAGTGTAACTCCACAAAGAAAGTCCTACAAAAAACCACAATCATGACTATCTAGAAAACTACACAATACTAACAATATACAGCAAGATACAGTACAAGATCGTCAGGCAATAGAAAACCTAATAATGCTAATATCAGGCCCTAACCAGTAATCAATGCAGTAGGTCAGGCACAGGGACAGTGATCGATTACAGGACTCAGTAACACCTGATGGCCACTGAATATTTCGGCAACTTTTGGGAGGGATGGGCGGTCCTTAGACAGGAGTTTTACCAGTGCTTCATTGCAATAAATAATATGGAGTGTTTATACAGCCCAAACAAACCAGAGCACAAGAGAATAATACCTTGCCCAATCCAGCTGGCAATCTTGAGAAACACAGGATATCAAAGCAAAGGTGTCACTTCACTGGAATAACTCAACCAAGCAGGTTTTAACTAGTTTACAGTAACCTTGTACTTGTGATTTTAAAAGGAATGGCAAACAAGCAGTCATGAAGCATTATTTTTCTCAATATTATCAAATAACACGTCCTTTTGTTCCAGTCAGGTGTAAACCGAACAAAAGATGCTTGTCAAAAGATAGACAAAAGCTGTGATTGATGGCAGAACGGGTACGTTGCAGTTATCCATATTTGTTGCTGATTTTATGACCACTTTCATTAGGACAAATTGTACCCTGCAGAGAAAGGGGTCAGTCTGATATATCAGTGTATATCCAAATTAATTGCTATCACATCAACTGAGCTTTCTGCAGCAATTAGGGTCAATAGATGCCATGTTATTTATACAATACCAAGAGAGAGCGTACCATATGCCAGTCATGCCGCTCTATATTGTAGCCAAAGGGCATGAACATTATCAATGCATACTCAGTCACGGGCAATTTCATATGACACAAAGCAATACATTTTATGGTGCTCATCCATTCAGTGAAATCAGATGGAGACAGTTCCTGGGTTTTATTGTTATTTTGTTGTTTTGTTTCGCTGTACCAAACCCTGTTCCTAAATAGAACAGTAGCAGCACACAATCTTCACTTCTTATAGTTACAACAGTATCCATTAAAACAAAGTGGATATTTGTTATGCTCTTTTACTATTGTTATTGTTATAATTCAAATAGAACTATAGTCAAAAACAAAGACTGTCCTTTAAAGAGACTCTGTAACAACAAAAACCTCCCCTGGGGGGTACTCACCTCGGGTGGGGGAAGCCTCCGGATCCTAATGAGGCTTCCCACGCCATCCTCTGTCCCACGGGGGTCTCGCTGCAGCCCTCCGAACAGCCGGCGACTGTGCCGACTGTCAGTTCAATATTTACCTTTGCTGGCTCCAGCGGGGGCGCTGTGGCGACTTTCGGCACGGAAATAGACGGAAATACCCGATCTCCGTCGGGTCCGCTCTACTGCGCAGGCGCCGGAAACTTGCGCCTGCGCAGTAGAGCAGACCCGACGGCGATCGGGTATTTCCGCCTACTTCGGCGCCGACAGCCATCAGAGCGCCTGCGCAGGAGCCAGGAAGGTAAATATTGCGTCACGGCTGTACGGAGGGCTACAGCGAGACCCCCGAGGGACGCAGGACGGCGTGGGAAGCCTCATTAGGATCCTGAGGCTTCCCCCACCCGAGGTGAGTACCCCCCAGGGGCCGTTTTGTCGTTACAGTTCCTCTTTAAGCTCCATTGCTAGCAATAATAGCAGAAACTTGCAATATGTCTGCCAATCCCATGTATGATAAATGTCATTTAAAGGTATACTGTAGGGGAGTCGGGGGAAAATGAGTTGAACTTTCCTGGTGCTTCTAATGGTCCCGCGCAGACGTCCTGTGCCCGCGCATCCACTCACCGATGCTCTGGCCCCGCCTCCGGTTCACTTCTGGAATTTTAGACTTTAAAGTCTGAAAACCACTGCACCTGCATTGCCGTGTCCTCGCTCCCGCTAATGTCACCAGGAGCGTATTGCGCAGACACAGTACGGTCTGTGCCTGCGCAGTATGCTCCTGGTGACATCAGCGGGAGCGAGGACACGGCAATGCAGGTGCAGTGGTTTTCAGACTCTAAAGTCTAAAATTTCAGAAGTGAACCGGAGGCGGGGCCAGAGCATCGGTGAGTGGCTGCGCGGGCACAGGATGTCTGTGGGGGACCATTAGAAGCTCCGGGTAAGTTCAACTCATTTTCCCCCGACTCCTGTACGGTATTCCTTTAACCACTTCAGGACCAGGCTATTATTTAACCACTTCCAATCCCCCTGGAGACCAGGCTATTATTTGTTTAAATGGCCACTGCAGCTTTAAGGCCAAGCTGCAGGGCCGCACAACACAGCACACTAGTGATCCCCGCCTTTTCCCCTCACCAACAGAGCTCTCTGTTGGTGGGGTCTGATCGCCCCCACCCACCCCCCGGTGTTTATTTTTGTTTGTATTAATATTTATATAGTTTTTTAAAAAATATTTTTCACTATTTCTTTATTATTATTTTTTTGAAAACCCCTCCCTCCCCCCAGCCAGCCAATCATGGCGATCAGCTCTCATAGGCTTCACCCTATGAGAGCCGATCGCTCTCTTGTGCCTCAGGGGGACAGCCGTGTCACACGGCTGTTCCCAGTACAGTTCTGCTGCTGATCGCAGCTCTGTACATGTAAATAGTTTCGCCGTCTTTACAGTCTCCCGAGCGGCAGAGAGCTCTACCCCTCAAGCAGGAGATGCGTGCGCACCCTGCGTGCGATCTCCTGCAAATCTTAGCCCCAGGACTTGACGCCAATTGGTGTTAGGCGGTCCTGGTACTGCCGCCACGGTCACGCCCATGGGCGTGGAGCGGTCGTAAGATAGTTAAAAGAGAAGTGTACTGGTCTATAGAACAGTACTTAAATACAGATGGGATTATGCACCCATGCACACTATATTCAGTGTGGCATTTTATCGCATCACAAGGGGATGCATAATGCACTGTCTGCAGTCTGTAGTGGTTTCCTTGAAATTGCTCATATAAGTGCACTGCAGAGAAGTACATAATGTTCTTCTCTGCAGTGCACTTATTGAGGTTGCATTTTTACAGACAGTGTGCACATTGCTTACATTTAACCCTTAGACTGCCCTGGACATCTATAGGTGTTCCCTGTTTTCACATCCTTTCACCATGGATGTCTAAAGGCATTTTAGTACAAAACGTCTTCCACTTAAAAGCGCACCTCTACAGGCGTTTTGTGTCCCCATATACCTGTGCCAAGGGTGTCTAAAAGGCATTTAATACAAAGTTTTGGCGCAGTGCAAGCTTTCTACTTTACCAAAAATAAGTAAATAATTCTATGATGATGCTGAATTATGCAAATGTTACTGCAAAGCTTTGCAGCTTGAAAATGGACCAGTCAAATGCTTTCACTGCAAGATTGTATTAGTCCATTTTACTACAGATTTCCATAATAATTAGCATAATTATATCTCATAATAATAAGTCTAATTCTCAATCATCTTAAATCTATTTGCACTCCATTGACATCCCTACTGACTAATGTGGACTGTGGTACATGTAAATTTGGGCATGATACTTAATAAACAGTGATGTGTATATATATATATCCAACCTAATAAAACCCCCGTGTCCCTGCATCCCCTTCCTGTGTCCCTGTGTCCGTGCTTTTGCCCCGAACAGCGCATGCGTGGTATGCGGGTGGCCGTTGGGACAGGAGGAGCATGGGGCCTGGGGGTGAGCTTGATGCAGAGGCGGCGGTGGTGACAGGGTCGGTAGGGGGGTTGTGAGGGAGGCCTAGCGCCCGTAATGTTATATATATATATATATATACATACACAGTGGGTTGCAAAAGTATTCGGCCCCCTTGAAGTTTTCCACATTTTGTCATATTACTGCCACAAACATGAATCAATTTTATTAGAATTCCACATGAAAGACCAACACAAAGTGGTGTACACAGTGGAACGAAAATCATACATAATTCCAAACATTTTTTACAAATAAATAACTGCAAAGTGGTGTGTGCATAATTATTCGGCCCCCTTTGATCTGAGTGCAGTCAGTTGCCGATAGACATTGCCTGATGAGTGCTAATGACTAAATAGAGTGTACCTGTATGTAATCAAATGTCAGTAAAAATACAGCTGCTCTGTGAGTGCCTCAGAGGTTGTCTAAGAGAATATTGGGAGCAGCAACACCGTGAAGTCCAAAGAACACACCAGACAGGTCAGGGATCAAGTT